>NC_072428.2:26646290-26951048 GCF_028878055.3 Symphalangus syndactylus | reverse complement strand
AAAGAGTAGATTTTAATTGTTCTCGCCAAAAAAAAAAAGTATGTGAGGTAATGCATATGCTAATTAGCTCAATTTAGCCGTTCCACAATTTATACATATTTCAAATCAATATGTTGTACATAATAAATATGCACAATTATTTGTCAATGAATTACTTAAAATATATTTTACAAGGCAGAAATCTGATGAACATTTTCTTTTGTAAATAGATAACATTTAGTGTGATATGAGCAAGGGTCTGAAGCCAGGTGATGGATTGAGAGGACTTTGGAGTTGATAGGACTTCTCGCCTAGGACAGATGCGGTGCCTAATTCTCATAATGATGTTGTGAGTGGAGAGAAAAACAATTCAAAAAGGAGAAGGAAGGACCAAAATTCTGCAATTGATTAACAGAGGAGGTGAAGTAGAGAAAGGAATCAAAAGATGCTCATGTTTATTAATTCATTTATTTATCCAGACAGCAAATATCTGCAACGCTAGTAACTGTAAGTATCAATTAAACCTTCCATAGGCCAGGCATAGTGGCTTATGCCTGTAATCCCAGCACTTTGAGAGGCTGAGACTGGAGGATCACATGAGCCCAGGAGTTTGAGACCAGCCTGGCCAACATAGTGAGACCCTGTATCTACAAAAATTAAAATAAAAAAACTAAAAAGATTTTTTTTAAAAAACACTCCACAGCCCCTACTTGTATTCTGGGAATACAAGAGAATGTGCAGAAGGACTTTCTCTCCCCAACGCCTCACAGAGATTGAACAATATTAACTATAAGGAAAATATAAATGCACATAATAATTTTTATATCAGATATATATATACAAATAAAATATTCATTTTCTATCAGCCAAGTTCTATTATGTCTGTGTATGTGTATTATATTGAATGTATAGTGAAATATTTAAATGTTATAAGGAAACAAGATAAATCTTGTGATCCAGGCTAATAACTAATATTATCACACCTCCCAGAACTCATGCCCTGATGTTGATGCAGCATCCAAAATTCAGCTTCCAAATCACTCAGACTATTGTTTGTTATTTCATTGCACTGTTCCTTTTTTTATTTCTGTAATAATGATAGCAACCAACTCATCAATGCCTGGTGAGCAGAGCATTCAAGCAGCAGAGAAAATCTATCCTGAAAGATAACCAGTTTCTCTAAGCTGAAATGATACCAAAAAAAAAAACACACACAGTCAAGCAAACAAAAAAAAAAGAATAGAGCATGCAGTGTCTGAAGGGAGAAAACTCACTCTCTTTGCTGTAATTTTAGAAAATGAGATATAACAACCTCTTTTGGTGTGGTACCTGTGCATGTTTCAATATTTTTATAGAAAATGGTAATATAATTTCTAGTCTCAGAAGTGAGCTGACATGACCAGTAATCTTTAGTGCCCTCTGAAGAGAAGGTTAGACAGATATAAATTACAGCTTTTAAGATATGTCTATACTTACCAGCATTATTCACTGAAATAAAAGCTAGAATATTATCTTGGAATTGAAATGAGTCGGAAATGGATAAAACACTTGTTCTCACAAGATTTTGCTCTTCCTGGATAAATAACAAATCAAATTGTCAAGTGTATACTTCGCTGCCTAGTTGAGGGAAGCTCCATGCTAAAAAGGCTGGGAAAACAGTAACGTAAGAACAAAAGTTCTGAAGTCACATCGATACGGGTGTGATACCTCACCCCACCCAAGTTACACTGACTAGCTGTGTAACTTGAGCAAGTTGTTTGACCTCTCTGAACTATGATTTCCATTTTGGAAAAATAGTTATAAAACATATTTTATAATTTATATAATTTTTTAAAGTGACAATAAGTGTGTGCTGTAGAAAAGAGGCTCAAAAACTATTCATTATTTCACCTCACACAACGCTCTTATTGGACTAGAAGGTCATATTGCACTCAAATACTTTGAGAACAAGGATGTGGCCCCTAGTCTCAGAAGAGTTGCAATGTAGTTGCCAAAAAAAAATCAAAAGAGAAATAGACTAAACAATTTTTATGAGGCCCGCTCAAGAAAAAGCAGTGAGCTACTTCTCCGTGAGTCTCATTGTGTAGTGCGAGGAGCAGATGTTTCAGGACTGAGTTAGTCACCCTTGATATACCTTGATCTAGGTGTTAGAGGGTTAGGATGCCACTAGTCATGGAACATCAGGAGGGGGCCCTCCAGGTAGGCAAAGGGTTTCAGCAAATATGACGGCATAAAAACATTTTAGACTATTAAACGACAGAAAATTCGTTACTCATAATTAATATTTGACTATCCAGTATTTCATCTTCTACAGCTGAAACAAACTTCCATTTTAGGCATCACTGAAAGGAGAGTTCAATAATGAAAAAGAAAACAGAGAAATACCTTTAAAATACCTTTACTAGAAACAAGATAAAGGATCTAGCCAAACAAATAACAAAAGTACAAAAGACTGATATATATTTTTAAAATATTAAGCCTTGTTAGGAAAGAAATACAAACTAAAAAATTAGAAAACCATGGTTAACTATTCAAATTTCTAAATATTGCAGAAAAAGGGGGAGGAGGAGAAGGAGAGGGGAAGGAATAAAAGTGTTGGTACAAGTATAGGACAAGAGTCATTCACAAGGATTCCTAGTTGACATGGATTGGCACAATCTTCTTGGAAGTCAATTTGATATTATTTATCATAATTTTAAAAATTATGAAATTTAGCCCAGCAATTCCCAAGAAATTTATGTTAAGCATATAGCTACAAGAATGTTCATGACAGCTCTCAGATAATAGTGAATGATTAGAATAAATCTAAATATCTACTACTGACTGATTAAATGATTTATATCATATCTATTCATGGAATCCTATAAAATCATAAACATTATGTAATACTTGTCTAAGTAATGGCTATGTTATGAAGTGGAAAATGATATTCCAATATAAACCATTTTAAATATGACCATAAATATATACAAATAGAAAGAACAAATGTTATTTTGAGAGTGGTCATTATTTGGTAGTACTGTTTGTATCACCAAGTAATACAAATGTTTTAGCTTGTTCATTTGTACCTTCTGAATTTCCTGCAGTTTTCCGTTATTTAATGAGATGTTAAAAATAAAAAATAAAAAAACACCAAAGCAAATGAGAAAATATTATTCAATGCGATGAGAACTAATTTTTCAGGATCTACATACAGGATAAAACTCTGGAGGAAAATACAGTGATCTCTATGGGCACATGTAGAGAGAGAATAAATTCTAAAAAGTAAGTGGACCAGCGATGGCTAAATTCAGCTTTGTCGTAACTTATTCAACAATGATTACCATGTATCTTGAGAACTATGCTGATTTTGACTACGGTAGTATAATGAATTGTACTGTTAGTGACCATTATACAAGGTCTTCATAAGGGCAGAATTTGGGAGAAATTTGGCTTTTCCAGTGTAAATCATCCTGAGAAGAGGTATCAATACCGGACACAAAAGAGTGATTGAGAATAATTTTGCATATAAATATTAAGTATTTTCAGGGCTATTCCAAACAGATAGCTATTTTTATGATATGGGAAAGTCTTTGTCTATAGTTTCTAAGAATAGCTGCATCTTGTAGGAATTGTGAATAACTTTCCCTATTGAATTTCCCTTCTGTTATTATTGAACCTGTAATGATATTCAACTATGATTTGCCTTAGCTGTGTGAGGGGCATTATGACAAATATAAGATTAGGGTTATAAAGGTCAGCTGAGTCAGGGAGAACAGTGTTCATTAGATGGAAAGAAAGACAGCTGATGAAGTGCCAGATTCCCAGGAACAGTGATAAGCAACAGCAATGACAGATGTGTAGATCATGAAAGCATCTTCAGGGTTTTTAAACAAATTCTGTGCACTTGAATTGAAGATTTACATTAAATTTACCTAAAATATAAATGGTGAGTTTAAAATCAAAGCATTTTGGATATTCAAAGTCTTTGTAAAGTTAACAATACCTGGAGAACTCAGACTGAGCCCTAGGTGACATGGCACAAGCATGTTCCCAAAAATACATCAATTGACGCCAACTCAAGAGACACCATTAGTTCCTGACGCATACTAATCATAGAAAGGACTTAAGATCACACTGTGGTTTCTCCAGGCTTCACCAAGATATAAATACAAATGAAGTCGCATTAATGGTAATAATTGAAATCCTGCAAGACTACTCCTTAACTACACAATGGATAACCTCCAGCATCTTTTTAAAAGTCTGCCCCAATCACTTCTAAAGGCCACCATAAGAGTCACTTACAATTCACTAACCTTTATGCCATGTTTTTACACTGTTAAAGAGTCAGTTGATGATAGCGCCTTGATTCTGGCACTGCTGCTAGTATCTATTCTTCATTGCACTGGGGTTATTAATTTATTCAAAAAATATTTGTTAAACAACTCCTATATAATAGTATCTGTTCAACTGACTGTATAAAACAGAATATTAATAAAACAGAAATGTTCTTATTATCTTAGGTCTCAACATGGCAGGAGACAGAATACATAGGTAGGCAAATAGACATACAATAGGCTAGGTTGTGATAAATGCAGTGATGACAAATAAATCAGAGTAAGAAAATGCAGTGTGATGGAGGTGAGGACAAGCTTTTTAAACAGGGGAGTCATGGAAGACTTGTTTATGCAGAGAAATGTTTGAAATGAGAGAGCAAGCCAGGTGGTTATCTGTGCAAAGATCAATCAAAATAGTGGTAGCAGCGAGGGCACATGGAGATTCGTGGGCCCTTTCTGTGGCTAGTGATAATGTTGAGACTGGGGAGAGGCTATGCCAAAGACATAATTACTAGTACACCCAAAGCTATATTATCAAATATAAAATTATCAAATTATCACTAAATGGAGGCAACTCATATTTCATGCCAGAGAGGAACAATGCCCATTCTTACACCCTATATTGAAATTTGTCACTAGAGGCATTGAAGAAGCATGACTTTAATTCAGATCCTCAGAGTCCCCGGGGAAACAACTCCCTCTTTCAACTTTTCCTTGTAAAATCTCTCTCTTGAGAACTAATGCATGAATCCAGGGATCAGGTTAAAAGTTAGACACAATGCTATCTTGTCCATCCCCTCCTTCCCTTCAAACTCTATAGCACATATCTACCATCCTAATCCCCTGCCATGCTATAAAAATGACTCATACAATTCATGTTTTGTTAATAATTTATCTCTCTCATGTAGCATAGTGTGGGAGTTCACAAATACCCCAAACAAAATTTGAAGAAACAAATTAAACCCATCAATACCATAGCCATGTCCAGATATATCTGAATGCCAGCATGGGCACAGATGAGGCTTGGATTCTGATTTTCCCAAAATTTATGGAAAAATTAATCTGTGAATGAGACAAAGGGAACAGGGAGCTGAAATAATACTATTTTCATAAAGCATTTCTCACGTTCTGATGGGAAGAGATTGGCTTCCAAACCAAATAGATACAGATTTAAAATGTTTGTTTTTCTGTGTGTCTGCCCTTAGACAAGTACGTTCACTCATCCATTCTTCACTTACTAGGCACTTATTGAGGACATACTGCCTTTTGAGCCCTGTGCAGGCACAAAGTATGCAGAGATGAATCAGGCTTTTAAAAATTCTCTTGTTAAGAAACTCATTTACTAGTGGGTAAGACAGATAAAAACAAGCATGTAGTTATTCCAGTTTAGTGTCTCTAATCCTCAGTTTCATTAAATCTAAAAATGAAGCACAATACCTCCTTAGCTAGATAATTACAAAGATTAAATAGTTGAAATACATCAAACACCTAGCAGAATGTTGGACTCATAATAGGCACTCAATAAGTGTTAAAAAGCAGCACAAGGCAGAAAAAAGAACATTCAGTAATTCAGTGGATCTCAAACTCTAGGGAATTTCAGAATCCTTTGGAGGGCTTGCTAAACAGACTGCTGCCCACCCATCCCCTACCACCAGAGATTCAGATTCAGTAGATATGGGGTGGTACCCAAGGATTTGCATTTCCTGTAGTTCTTAGCTGATGCTGATGCAGTTGGTCCAAGAACCACATTTGAGAATCACTGGCTTACAGAATCAGATGTACTTGCAATGTCATTCCAAAGCTCTCCTATACAACATCTGTGGTCATGGATGAGTAACTTAAATTCTCTTAGTCTCTGACTACACATCTCACAATTGAGGATACTAATACATATATCACAGGACTGCTTTGAGAGGACTCACTAATATAGTTTGGCATACAGTACGGGAGCAAGAGTTGTAAATTAGCTCTCGTTTAGTCTGTTTTCATTTATCTGCACTCTGAAATTACTATTGAAACTCCTCAGAACTTTCTAATTTTCATGAAAGTAATTTTATAAGGTTATCTTTTCTGCTGGACAGAAAGCTCCTCAGGAGAAAGGATATGATTTTCTACATTCTTCATCTAATATGGAATATTAGATATGCCTGGAATATGACAGATATTCCCACAATATAAGTATATTGTCTTTATTATAACTGGATCTTTCTAAAGATACTGTATGCCTTCATTATTTTACCCTTTTGCTTGTTTTCCAAAAAAAGGAAGTTCCAATAAATAGAAAGTTGCAGAAATTTTGCTGTCTTTCAAGCATAACTCACATACCGTTGTCTATTGATTAATCAGACAAGCTCTGGTTCTAGCATTTAAGCAGCTGTTTGAAAACAATTACATAAACTTTCTCAGATATGATATTGACCTTTCTTCTTGTTCTCTGACCAGTGCTCATGGAAATGCTGTTTGCAATTATTTCTCCACAACCTTGATCTTGGTGTCATTCTGCTCACTACCTTTTAGTGGCCAAATTTGTGTCACCTAATAGTATTGTGGTACTCAGGGTCATCTTGATAGATGTGCAACCAGTGCAGTCAAACAGGGCCCTGGGCTTAGAAAGACTCTGTGCTTTGTTTAATGCTCTGTGATTATCATCTTTAAGGTCTTTAATTTTTGGACAAGTGACCTGAATTTTTATTTTGCACTAAGCCCTGCATATTATGTAGCTGGTCCAGCTGGCACCAAAGCTGGGATTCCAGGGAAATGCAGATGCCACATCAACAATTAAAAAAAAATCTACTTCTTTCATCTTTTGCCAACTCATTTGTAGGTTTCTCAAAAACTACATAACCTTGGGAAGATCACTTCAATTCAATGAGTCTGAACAACCTCATCTTAAATGGATGCTTTTTTATGTACTTCTCGTTCTGAAACACTATAAATTTGTTAATTTCTAAATACAGAGTACTTTACAACTTAAAAAAAAAGGAACTACTACTTTAAGGACACACATTTGCTAAATCCATCTAAATCCATTCAATGTCTTTTAAGATGAAAAGCAGATGGTGAATGTATCCTAAGATACCATTACTTCTGAATTCATATAACTATATACCTTGCATTTCCGTGTAATTTCCTGGGGATAGTCAATCCAAGAAAGCTTCCTATACCTTAGCCTGAAAAATGACACATCAACAGCATGCTGAGCCTCCCCATTACCGGGAATGCAGGGCCCATTAAGCTGTGAGGATGCATATGCACACCTAATTACGTTTATGCCTCCTTATAAATCAGCAAAGTGAAAGCATATGCATGCTGAAAATTACCCATAATTAACTTTCCTAATTGCACCCAAATAAAGAGGGAAATAATTCACTTCAGAGTATGTTTTCATCCTTTGGGCAAAGCCTACACTCATCTTGTTTAGGTTTTGAAAAATTGTCTCCTTGTTCATAAATGGAAATTAATTCTTTGTATGCCAAACCACAACATAGTTCTTCCCTGGGTGTTGAGCCAGAGAAAAAGAAAAGATTCAAATATGAATGTCAGAGGACTAGAGCAGAGATCTAGGCAGCAAAAAAGCATACAGAGGAAATTCCAGGTAAATGAAAACAATTCCTTCATTCTGATGAAGAGGGCAATGCAGATGGTGACAGGCCAAGCACAGATACAATAGGAGGCAACAACCAGGGACAGATCCTCAGGGAAAAGAAGCATTCAATTTAGATGTTGGACAGAAGACTCAATTTCATGACAGTAATTGAGATCAATTGGAGCACTGTCTGTTTTTCTTACCCACCATTTCCCTTGTAGTTTCTCTGAACAATTACTGTTCTATTACTGGCAGAATTAAGACAGGCAGGAGTTGTGCATGCCTAATTGGGCTTCCAGATATGGTTTATTGCTATCCTTAGGGACAAGAACCAGAAAGAAAAGGTGTGGAAAGGGAGGATAAAAAACAGGGCTTTTGATATTCACAAAAAGAGAAATCATTGTTCTGCTAACTCGGAAGTGCAGAGCCCTGAATAAGAAGTCTGAGTATCTGCCTTCTGATCACTCTCTCTGGGTGCTTTGCATTCTTTGTGTCATTTAGTCCTCATATCAGCACCATTGTTGTCTTCATTCACTATACAGATGAAAATGGGGATAAAGAAATCAAATAAGATGATCCAATAATAAGTTGACGGAGTGAAGTTTCAAACCTCAGATTGTTTCTTATCCCTAAGCCCTTGTTTTAGGCTACACTGCCATGCAATTCAAGGGAACCCAAATTCCCAGATTGAATCATTTGCATTTTGGCAAAGATGTAGATGGACTTTTCTTTTTACTATATTAACAATTTTAAAATATAGAACAAATGAATTAATGACTTTAAAATAAAGTCTGTATCATATGACTTTACTGGCTTCTGTTGACCTATGCTAGGACAATGTTTTTATTTGAGCCTACCTACTATCTTTGAAAGCCCTCAATTTCAGTTTTCCCAAATAATAAGTCTAGCTTTCCCAAAGGAAAAGGATAGAAAATTTGCATCTAAACTCTAACAATAACACTCACTTTTGCAAAATTTTCATGAGAACTAAATAACTCAAGGAAGTCATGTGTTTGGACACTGAACTTCAGGAAAGCAGAATGGTGAATGAGACCAATTCTTTTTTTTTAATTATTATACTTTAAGTTCTAGGGTACATGTGCACAACGTGCAGGTTTGTTACATATGTATACATGTGCCATTTTGGTGTGATGCACCCATTAACTCGTCATTTACATTAGGTATATCTCCTGATGCTATCCTACTCCTTCCCACAACCCCAGGACAGGCCCCGCTATATGATGTTCCCCTTCCTGTGTCCAAGTGTTCTCATTGTTCAATTCCCACCTCTTAGTGAGAACATGCAGTGTTTGTTTTTTTGTCCTTGTGATAGTTTGCTCAGAATGATGGTTTCCAGCTTCATCCATGTCCCTAACAAAGGACATGAACTCATCTTTTTTAGGGCTGCATAGTATTCCATGGTGTATATGTGACACATTTTCTTAATCCAGTCTATCATTGATGGACATTTGAGTTGGTTCCAAGTCTTTGCTATTGTAAATAGTGCCGCTATAAACATAATGTGTGCATATGTCTTTATAATAGCATGATTTATAATCCTTTGGGTATATACCCAGTAATGGGATGGCTTGCTCAAATGGTATTTCTAGTTCTAGATCCTTGAGGAATCGCCACGCTGTCTTCCACAATGATTGAACTAGTTTACAGTCCCATCAACAGTGTAAAAGTGTTCCTATTTCTCCACATCCTCTCCAGCACCTGTGGTTTCCTGACTTTTTAATGACTGCCATTCTAACTGATGTGAGATGGTATCTCACTGTGGTTTGGATTTGCATTTCTCTGATGGTCAGTGATGATGAGCATTTTTTCATGTGTCGGCTGCATAAATGTCTTCTTTTGAGAAGTGTCTGTTCATATCCTTCACCCACTTTTTGATCGGGTTGTTTGATTTTTTTCTTGTAAATTTGTTTAAGTTCTTTGTAGATTCTGGATATTAGCCCTTTGCCATATGGGTAGATTGTAAAAATTTTCTCGCATTCTGTAGGTTGCCTTTTCACTCTGATGGTAGTTTCTTTTGCTGTGCAGAAGATCTTTAGTTTAATTAGATCCCATTTGTCAATTTTGGCTTTTGTTGTCATTGCTTTTGGTGTTTTAATGATGATGTCCTTCTCCATGCCTGTGTCCTGACTGGTATTGTCTGGGTTTTCTTCTAGGGTTGTTATGGTTTTGGGTCTAACATTTAAGTCTTTAATCCATCTTGAATTAATTTTTGTATAAGGTGTAAGGAAGGGATCCAATTTCAGCTTTCTACATATGGCTAGCCTGTTTTCCCAGCACCATTTATTAAATAGGGAATCCTTTCCCCATTTCTTGTTTTTGTCAGGTTTGTCAAAGATCAGATAGTTGTAAATGTGTGGTATTATTTCTGAGGGCTCTGTTCTGTACCAGTACCATGCTGTTTTGGTTACTGTAGCCTTGAGGTATAGTTTGAAGTCAGGTAGCATGATGCCTCCAGCTTTGTTCTTTTGGCTTATAATTGTCTTGGCAATGTGGGCTCTTTTTTGGTTCCATATGAACTTTAAAGTAATTTTTTCCAATTCTGTGAAGAAAGTCATTGGTAGCTTGATGGGGATGGCATTGAATCTATAAATTGCCTTGAGCAGTATGGCCATTTTCACGATGTTGATTCTTCCTATCCATGAGCATGAATGTTCTTCCGTTCGTTTGTGTCCTCTTTTATTTCGTTGAGCAGTGGTTTGTAGTTCTCCTTGAAGAGGTCCTTCACATCCCTTGGAAGTTGGATTCCTAAGTATTTTATTCTCTTTGAAGCAATTGTGAATGGGAGTTCACTCATGATTTGGCTCTCTGCTTGTCTGTTATTGGTGTATAGGAATGCTTGTGAGTTTTGCACATTGATTTTGTATCCTGACACTTTGCTGAAGTTGCTTATCAGCTTAAGAATATTTTAGGCTGAGACGATGAGTTATTCTAAATATACAATCATGTCATCTGCAAACAGGGACAATTTGACTTCCTCTTTTCCTAATTAAATACCCTTTATTTCTTTCTCCTGCCTGATTGCCCTGGCCAGAACATCCAACACTATGTTGAATAGGAGTGGTGAGAGAGGGCATCCCCGTCTTGTGCCAGTTTTCAAAGGGGATGCTTCCAGTTTTTGCCCATTCAGTGTGACATTGGCTGTGGGTTTGCCATAAATAGCTCTTATTATTTTGAGATACGTCCCATCAATATCTAGTTTATTAAGAGTTTTTAGCATGAAGCGCTGTTGAATTTTGTTGAAGGCCTTTTCTGCATCTATTGAGATAATCATGTGGTTTTTGTCTTTGGTTCTGTTTATATGATGCATTACATTTATTGATTTGCATATGTTGAACCAGCCTTGGATCCCAGGGATAAAGCCCACTTGATCATGGTGGATAAGCTTTTTGATATGCTGCTGGATTCGGTTTGCCAGTATTTTATCGAGAATTTTTGCATCGATATTCATCAGGGATATTGGTCTAAAATTCTCTTTTTTTTGTTGTGTCTCTGCCAGGCTTTGGTATCAGGATGATGCTGGCCTCATAAAATGAGTTAGGGAGGATTCCCTCTTTTTCTATTCATTGGAATAGTTTCAGAAGGAATGGTACCAGCTCCTCTTTGTACCTCTGGTAGAATTTGGCTGTGAATCTGTCTGGTCCTGGACTTTTTTTGCTTGGTAGGCTATTAATCATTGCCTCAATTTCAGAGCCTGTTATTGGTCTATTCAGGGATTCAACTTCTTCCTGGTTTAGTCTTGGGAGGGTGTATGTGTCCAGGAATTTATCCATTTCTTCTAAATTTTCTGGTTTATTTGCATAGAAGTGTTTATAGTATTCTCTGATGGTAGTTTGTATTTCTGTGGGATTGATGGTAATATCCTAATGAGACCAATTCTTAATGGATGACAGTGTCAGTGTTTATAGTGTCTAGTCTTTGACATCCCAGGTGGTGTGCCATGGTACCTGAAGTGGGGTTGCACATTGATTTCATCTTTAGGGCTCAGTACCTACCTCTCTTGGCTTCTGGAGATTTTATAAACTACCTAATGCTCTTTAATAAATCCCTTTTCTGCTTTTAGTAGCCAGACTGGATGCTATTTTTTGCAACTAAAAATTGTAATTTTGACACCATCTTAAATATAAACTCTCTTACCTGGCATCCATCAACTTCACTCAGAAAAAAAAAAATTTTTGGTAACATCACCTACTACTTGTCCACAGCAGCGTTCTAATCAGTGTGATTTGTACCAGGCATTCCCTATACTCAGAAAGCAATCCTATTCAATTAGACACCTCACTAGGCTTACTACACTGGAAATCATAGGGTGATCAGTTTCAAGGATCATTTATTTTATATACAAGTACCTAGACTAAGCCCCTACCCATGAGTAAAAATATAAGGATCATCCAGCCACCAAAGAAGTTTGCACAAAAAGAAAAACAGGGCAAGCTCACATCAAAATCAGTCGATCCCCAAGCAGATCTCTTCTGCATTCCTGCTTGTTTCCTACATTTGAACACTGGAAATGGCTAAGTGCTAGGAAACCTAAGGGTCATGTTTATCTTCATACTTTCATACCTCTGATTTTCACATTTTTATTACAGAATTCTGTGACCCACTCCCATTACTTACGTTAAAAACTTGTTATTTTTTATTGTGTCTATGCCATTAGTTCCTGAATTAAATTCAGTTAATTGTATCTACTTCATATTTTGTCAAATTATTCCTATGTCCATCTACTCATGACTTATATCAGCGGCCTCCTGCTGGTTTTACTTGCTTCCAGTTTCCTTGCTGTTTTTTTGTTCTCCATAAATATTAGGAGGGATATTTTTCCAGAACACAAATATGATCATGCCACTCCATGCCCTAAAACTCTTTTAATCACTCATAGAATAAAATCCCAACTTGCCAGCAAATAGGACATATACGATGTGGTAAAACCTGTCCGTCCATCCTCATCTGCAGTGCTCTCCCACCCACACTATAAAAATCAACCCTTGATAAACCACAGAAACACATGTGGTTCTCCAAACAATCTTGCTTTTCATTCCCATGCATTTATCACATTGTCCCTCTTAGCAACACATCCTGTATAGAGTGGCTCAAAAACCTCAGCTCTAAGGACCCTTCAATGTCTCTAGACTAATTTGAGTTTTTCCTCTGTGCTCCCACACTCCCAAAGTGTCTTATTCATTCGTTCCACCCTCCATTATGTGGTCATGATTATCTGTTTGGGGTTCTGTCTCTTCATCTAGTTTCTACTTCCTCTTATCACTGCCTACAAAAGGAGTCAGATTTGATGCCTATCTTGTTGGTCAGTGACTGATGCTTGACAGCTTGTGTAAATTGGATTCTCTCATCTGACTTCCATGAATTATTGTTGCTGTTAGCATAGACATTCTTAGGGCTCATGAATTCCTCAGAGAACCTCATGTTACTCTTCACTGAATACACCTGTGTCTAGTAGTGGATGAGACACATAATTATTTTAATGGTGATTATTAACAATAATAATTATTAGCTACTAGTTACAGAATGTTACTGTATAGCACCAAGTCATTTAATCCCATCACAACACTATGCCAGAAGTTATATCATTGTCACCTTGTAGATGAGGAAAATGGAGTGCAGAATAATTTTAAACATTGCCAGGTGTCATGAAACCCAAAGAAGGCAAAGTCTGCAAATGAACTACACTCTGTCTGATTCTAAGTTTTACATGCGTAATCATTTAACTTTGCGGACCAGAAGTGGCTCACTTGTTTAATTGGACTGAACTGCATTTGCCTTGCTTCTTTAACAGCTTTATTCACACAATTCACATACAGTACAATTCACTCACTTAAAATATACAACTCAATAATACTTTCAGATGTATGCAATCATCTCCACAGCCCATTTTAGAAATTTTCATTATCTCACAAAAGAAATCCTGTATGTTTTAGCCATCATTTCCCATCCCTCTACCCTAAGCAACCACAACTTACCCTCTCTCACTAGAGATTTTCAGTTATTGATGTTTTATATGAATACAATCATATAATATGTGTCCTTTTGTGTCCAGCTTCTTTCAAATAGAATAATGTTTCAAGTTTCATTCCCTATTAGCATGTATAAGTACTTCATTCCTTCGTGTTTGCCTTGCTTCTTTTGGCTGGTTTTCTAGTCTGTTCTTATCTGAGAACAGTAATTTCCTTATGCCAGAGCAAGAAGGGCTTCTTTCCGGACTTTGTCCTTGAAAGGCACTTCTCTGTCCCTTCTCCACCAGTGCCCAGTGCCCTTTCCTATGAGGCAAGTCCTTAGGTCCAGGTACCTGGGGCCCAAGAATATCCTGACCAAGTAGCCCAGGGTATGCGCATCTTCTCAGAGACAATTCTTCTCAAAGTGAACCCCACCCCACCATTGGTGAGGCCACCATTTGTTGTGAAGTATGAATGGGACTTTGACATGAGGGCTGGGGTGTCCATATACATGCAGACAGGGTGCCTCACACAGTCCAGTGGAGCTGGGGGTGGGAAGAAAAGGTGAAGTGCAGTTGAATAACACAGAGAAATTTGAGAATGCCTAGCTTAAACCTGAACTTGCTATACAAAGCTGTATTTGTTAAAATAAGAGAAAAAAGAAAATCTTTAATAGTTTCTAGTTTATAATTGACTTTTAAATATTTAGACATATGGTATGTTGACCTCTTATTGTACTCATATAACTGACCTTGCAAAATTTTAGAAGTGGGCCTTTTTAAAGCACAAACAGATCAATGAATAATTCCACATCACATCATTCATAAGAGCAATTTTACAGTTTTGTCTCAATGTCACAGGTTTTCAAGACTGACAGGTTAGTCTTTCATCTTCTTTGGAATCTTATTTGTGTCTACCATATGCGATGCCAATCTGTACACTGAGATCCTACAGATGTCTCACTAGGTATACTTAGTGAAGAAACCAATTCGATGGGGTCCCACGCCTCTCACTGTCATACTCAGTGTCCATGTTAGATTCCTAAATCACTTTGAGCCTCACTGCCTAAGTGTGAGAAAATGTTTACCCTTCACATAGCCATTCTTTTGGGTGTAACTCCTGCCGGCCTTCAGGAACAGCACAACCATGATGCAATTCAAGGAAAGCAATCTCCCAAATAATTAGCATGCATAAGCCCCAAAGAGACAAGTTATATTTTTCCTGTTTAGTTTAGGACATAGCTAACAACAATTTTCTAAAACAGTTCCACGAGAGAAAGTAGAAATTGTTATTTATATGATGTGTCATAATATTACCAGCCGGCATTGTTGAAAGCAGGGAACAAAGAATTATTTTCTCAGCTGATGAAATGACAACCAATTATTATATCTTCTTGAAGTAGTATGTTATGCTCTCCCAAAATACCAGAAGTCATTCGTTGTTCTTAACTGCTGCTGCATGTTTTTAATATGCTGGCTAAGAAGTTACCAGAGGTCGTAGTCAAGCTCAGGAGTGGCTCATGATCATTGTAGGGAAGGAGCTGCCTAAAATAAATGCGCAAACCCATACTTCATTGACCAGCCAGCATAAGTGTTCATGAAGAGCCCCCATGTGCCCAGCTTTATGCTGCATAGCCCACTCTCTTTGATAGGCTAGCACCTTCTCCAGACATTTCTTAAAAGTCTCTTGTAACTTAAAAACTATGTTTCTGTTGACTTTTTTATTATTATTATACTTGAAGTTCTAGGGTACATGTGCACAATGTGCAGGTTTGTTACATATGTATGCATGTAACGTGTTGGTGTGCTGCACCCATTAACTCGTCATTTACATTAGGTATATCTCCTAATGCTATCCTCCCCCTTCCCCCAACCCCACAACAGGCCCCGGTGTGTGATGTTCCCCTTCCTATGTCCAAGTGTTCTCATTGTTCAATTCCCACCTCTGAGTGAGAACATGCGGTGTTTGGTTTTTTGTCCTTGTGATAGTTTACTCAGAATGATGGTTTCCAGCTTCATCTATGTCCCTAACAAAGGACATGAACTCATCCTTTTTTCTGGCTGTGTAGTATTCCATGGTGTATATGTGCCACATTTTCTTAATCTAGTCTATCATCGATGGACATTTCGGTTGGTTCCAAGTCTTTGTTATTGTAAATAGTGCCGCAATAAACATACATGTGCATGTGTCTTTATAGCAGCATGATTTATAATCCTTTGGGTATATACCCAGTAATGGAATGGCTAGGTCAAATGGTATTTCTAGTTCTTGATCCCTGAGGAATCACCACACTGTCTTCCACAATGGTTGAACTAGTTTACAGTCCCACCAGCAGTGTAAAAGTGTTCCTATTTCTCCACATCCTCTCCAGCACCTGTTGTTTCCTGACTTTTTAATGATCGCCATTCTAACTGGTGTGAGATGGTATCTCATTGTGGTTTTGATTTCCATTTCTCTGATGGCCAGTGATGATGAGCATTTTTTCATGTGTCTGTTGGCTGCATAAATGTCTTCTTTTGAGAAGTGTCTGTTCATATCCTTCTCCCACTTTTTGATGGGGTTGTTTTTTTCTTGTAAATTTGTTTGAGTTCTTTGTAGATTCTGGATTTCATTCTCTTTAGAGATGCTTCATCATTATCATCATCATTGTTTTTCTTGCATGTTGTTAATATTCAGTGGAAGGTCTCTCGTTCAGAAAGTTTAACCAACTTGCCCAAGGTTACCAAAACTCACGTCTTCAAATGCTCAGTCCTGTGCTATATACCACACTGCTTTCTGGTAGAATTTAAATTATATTGCACCTTGTATATTACTTTAAATGTATGTTCTGATCTACCACTCCATTATCTTTTCAAGCTATTCAGTTACTTACTAATGCACAAAAAAAGTGTTCGCTTGCACAAAGAAAATCTTTATTCAAATAAATCCTAAAGTGGATTATTTAGTGAAGCAAGATTTATTTGTAGTCTCTCCAATTCATATTTCATTTTATCTTTATCGTGAACATAAACAATTGTATTTCAGTATTACATTAATTTAATGAGGCTTACCTGTCACGTATAATATAGATTTGTGTGTTTCAATTTCTTTACCTTGAATAGGGCTTTGCAGTGTTTTACTACAGTTTAAAAAAAATAGTCAAAAAAAGGCTGTACAACCACAGCACTTGAATTCTTTGAACCAGAGAGGCCTTTCAAATTCTTGTAAAAGCTCCAAATTCTCCTCTCTGGAAGAAACAGATACATACACCTGCAACATTTTGCATATGATTTTCTAGGGTCAGTGTAACCAAAGAAGCCTGTAAGAGAACTCCCTTGGTGTCCAGGACCCCTGATTAAGAACTTTGCCTTCTCAAGTGCCTGCCAATCTCTCCTTCTTTGATAAGAAGATTACAAGGAAGGAGATGGTGGAAAAGAAAAGCTGATGTCCCAAAGAGCAATAATTTAGATCTAGGGAAAATAATAGGAGAGAAAAGAGGGAGTAGGGGTATGGATGCATGAGAATTTAGAGATGAAATTGGCAGAATTAACCAAGTAAATTTAAAGATGTCTTAAATTTGATATTCAAATCGTCCTCTGTGTCTCTTAGTCAGGTAAGCTCCTCCTAGCTCTAATCCTTAAATCTCCAGTGAAAGCCTCCTGTGTGTGACTGCCTCATAGGAGATGAATTTGTGGGTAAAGAGCTCAAGTAGTAGCTCTTAAATGTCTTCAACATTTAAGTCAATGACAGGGCAGCAACAGAGAAACAGATGCAAGATGCAGAAGCCAGAAATCACAGCCAGACAGATAAGAAAAATAGTTTTTCAGAAACTAAAGACATCTTGGCATGCTAGATTTCCCATAGGATGTAGAATTGACTTTAGAGCCAGTTTTATTCTTAAGTGGGTAAGTAACTTCAGCTCTTATTTACTCTGACTTATGACTAGCTCTCAAGAATTTGCAAAAGATAAGCACAATAATTTTATCTACTTGGAGAGCCTACAAGGTGGGTTTTCCCCCCTCACCTTTACAAATGAGGAAACTGAGGCTCACAGTATAAAATAACCAAGATCACAGACTTGGCTCAGAGAGCTGTCAGGAGCTCCAACCTCTCTCCCTAACTAACCTTGTGCCCTTTCCTCTGGGACGCACTGCCTATTTGAAAGCAAATGCTAAATGATGGCTTGCTAGTGCCTGGTCTTTGTTGCCACTTCTTCCCTATTGTGCCTGTATATACTCTTTCCTGCTGAGACCAGTTAGAGCCTCAGTCTGCTACTAAACACACTACTCCAGGGGTCACTATCATCAGTTAAGAATTGGCAGTCGAGGTGAAATCTATTTAGCATCCCTGTCTGCAATGACTTGGGTCAGACTTCTCCCAGAAGTCCATTGAGATTGGGTGAAGAAATCAGAACTATGAAGATTTTAAAGGAATAATTTGGCCATCAGTGTTTTTACTTCCAGTTTTGTCTTTCACACTTGTGTCCCAGTTTCAAATTTTCCACAAGACGTTCCATGTGAATACACTTGTAACCTGAATATTCCCCAGGTAAGACGGAGAAGCATATTTGCAGAAGTCCAAGTTATACTGATCACTCACTCTTATTTGTCTTATATTTCCCATTACAAAACAGTTTTGAGTGTTCAAATAAAGATCCAAAAATTTTCCCTTGTGAGAGTTGCATTTTCTGATTTTCATGTTGATTAGGAGAATGTTTGTTGTGGGGTAGTACCAGGCTCCTGCACATTTGAGTGAGTAGCCTGCTTCCTTTGACCATTGCAGCTAAAGAAAGCCCTTATTGGCCGGGCTCGGTGACTCTTGCCTGTAATTCTAGCACTTTGGGAGGCCGGAGGGGGCAGATCACTTGAGGTCAGGAGTTCAAAACCAGCCCGGCCAACATGATGCAACCCCATCTCTACTAAAAATACAAAAATATTAGTCGGGCATGGTGGCGGGCAGCTGTAATCCCAGCTGCCTGGGAGGCTGAAGCAGGAGAATTGCTTCAACCCGGGAAGCGGAGGTTACAGTGAGCTGAGGTCGCACCACTGCACTCCAGCCTCGGCAACAGAGCTGACTGAGACTCCCTCTCAACAACAAGAAAGGAAGGAAGGAAGAAGAAAGGAAGAAAGGAAGAGCGAAAGAAAGTCCTTATGAGAGAAGCCTCTCCTCCCTCCTCTTTCTAAAGCTCATTAGCCCTGTCCCCACCCCATTATCCTCCATCACAGCTCCTAGTTCTTTTCCCTCTTGTTACACTTATCATGAGTGGTAATTAATTAATTACTGTTTAGTGAAAATCACTTCTGCTTTACTATGCCCTCCAAAAGACAGGTATCACATTTGTTTTGGGTACTATAGTATCTCCTGGCAGAAGGAATAACACATACTAGATGCTTCAGTAGTATTTGTGGAATAAAAGAAAGTCTATAAAATGTGCTCATGAATAAATGAATTGCAGTGCCATGTCAGCTGAAGACTAAGTCCAATTAACTATACTTCCCTTACATCTGTACACACAATCTTCTGGAATGTTCCTCATTCCTACAATTATTCACCAATTGTAGCAACAATGTTCCTCTCTCCCTGAGTTTTTACCTTGGACTGCTACCTGGGACTGACTTCTGCTTTGCATTTTCTAGTCCTCATAGAAACTGATTTTATGTCCCCAAGTGTGCCACACTGTTTGGGATTTGCTCGCTGTCATTTGTTTGCCTAATCCTACTGTGTTCTGTCTAAAATAATGCTTGTTAATTTTTTGCAAAGACAGTGAAAGTAAGGCAGTTATTCTCAAACCTAATCAGCACAAATACCTGAGTTTTTTCATATGATTGCTTTTCAGGACCAAATCTTATAGAAGGATAGTCTCTAGGGTTAAATACCTGTAAGGTAGTGGTATTTTATAACAAGCTCCTGGAGTGACTATCATGATTCAGGATTAGGAGCTACTAAGGTAGAGAAGGGGCCACCAGCTTTGGAATCATATGTGGATTTGAGTCTTTGCTCACAGATGGGTTAACTCTATGACTTCAACCAATTAATTAATCCAACCATGTTTCCCAATCTGTACGATGGTAAAGAGGCCAATGGTAGAGAGGTGGTTTTTACCCCACCTCCACCTTCAGTCTGTTCAGAAGCAGACCAACTTTTCATACTAATTTTCCACAAGGGCCAGACCCGATATTTTTCACTTAAGCAAATAGCTTTTCTAGACATTTTCTAGAAAAAAAAAGTATTCAAATCTGAGTAAACCAAGTAATTACACTTAGACATAAAATACCTCATAATATATGATATCTTCATCATTTATAATCAGTAGCTGAAATGATATTATTGATGTACTATTGCTATTCCTTCCAGAAGCCCCTTAGGTTGCGCCATCAGGACCCTGTCACTGGTTCTACCTCCCTGCTGCAGGTCTCATAACCAGTTGTCTACAATCTTCTAAAAGCAGTAGAGGGTATAAAATCTTCTAAAAGCAGTAGAGGGTATATCTCTACTGCTTTTAGGCCTGTGGTCATGCTGATCTAACCCCACTGGGATCCCAAGGCCAGTAGCTAATAAATATCCCCAGTACAGCACCAAAGGAAACCCCACTTCTGCTGCAGATGTAATCTTATCACTCTGTGCGGGAGTCCCAAATTAATCTCTTCTTTGCAGTAATATTACAAATGATGCATAATATTTTAAAGATCACTGTGAGTAGTGTCATAATTTATTTATGGTAAAAGTTGAAGCAAAATTAGTGGCATTTTAATCCCATCGAATGTATACTTTCTAGTCCTGGCGATAGGACTAGCACCGTTTCTTTGCATAGGTCGTGTTTAGTGCTACTTCCTGCTAACCTTGACTCAGTGGTCAGGTTAAGGTCTATCATTTTCAGTGCTATATAGGGTAAGATATGCCTCTCCTCCCTTAACTGGACATGACATAGGTGTGTCTTCACCTGGGGACAAGGACTGTGAGCAAGTACACATCTCTATCTCCTATTAAAGACGCTTCCCTTGCAACACAAAACTGAACAAGTCTTCTCAGATCCCTGGGAGCCACTCACTCCCCCTGAGTTAGACTACTCTTTTTTGTGTTCAAGCATAAGATACTCGATCCTGCCTTCAAAGACAACTCTGTTTTTTAGTGCTGAATTTCTGAACATAGACATGGGTGGAGTTTTCTTCAGGATATCCTTAGGGGCTGGCGAGGGGGGTGTAAAGAAGAATTTAATGTGATCAGGCATAAAGGTTCAGTAGACCCAGAGGGTAACAGTGAAAGGGAATGAAAAACAAAATGTCTTTTTATTTTTTGTCTCTCTCTTCCAGAAAGAAGAATGAAATAGAAGTTAATTTCACTGTATATTTATTTCCTTGCCAAATTTAAATCAAACACATATTTGTAGTTCTCTCCAGTGTCTCATGGAAATAGAAGGAATATTGAAGTTACTAAGGATACAGCTAACACTAACCAAAATTATATCAATATATCCAATATACGTATATCATTAAAATTATTTTCACTAGATCATCAGTTTTCAAAACATCACTGGGGTAAATACTATTCATAATAAGTATGTTTTATCCCAAGAAAGGGCTTGTTTTTACTGTTAACATAATTCTAGGAGGCAGTGTCTGATTTACTTTCCTCTTAGGGAAATGTTTTAAAAGACTCTTCTAAATCCTGATGTAAAGAACATTATTGAACCTTGTTTTCACCCATTGTTTTCCCATTTTATTTATGACCCTACAGCTTCAGGAAGAGCCTGAGCATTATTGATCTTAGAGATTATGTTAGTATTTTGAACATTCAAGTTGAAAAAATAATATAACTTCCTTTGCCCCCTCCCTACCATTTTTAAATGCTCGTTTGGGGCTTGATAACCTCTCTTCAAAGATGCCATGGAGATACCAGCAGAACCCAATTCCTTGGCTCCAATCTCTGTCGTGTTGACTCTGAGGAAAGAGATTGAAATTTGGAAGTAAAAATAGCTTGAGAGATTGTAAATAGCAAAGGCAGAGGGAAAGGGAGGCAGTAAACGATAAGAGATGTAGCTAAATATTTATATATACAAAAAATGAAAACATGAAAAACGTTCCTTCTGAAATACATAATTAAGCTCAAGACAGAGTAGGCAGATGGGAGTCAGTAATTACAGGTTCCTAATGTATCCAAAATTCCCAGAGAATGAAAGTGTTGCTACTAATTTTGTAGCTTCACAGTTTATAGCTTGTTGCTGTTTATAACAGGCGCTGCTCCATTAACACTTGACATTCCAGTTAAGATAGTTTGCATTTAAAAATAAAGCTAGCAGAGCAAACCCACACAATTTCTGACCTACTTAGACTATTTATGTGAAAATGCCATGTAAAGTAAGGTTATTATGCATGTCTTGCAGTTATTAGCATTACCACCATCCTCATTATCATTACAGGCATTTCTGGTGTCATAGAAAAGACTCTGGATATAGGACTCATTTCACTTCTAGAAATATAGTCATGCACCACCTAATGACACTTTGGTCAATGACAGATGACATATACGACTGTGGTCTCATATGATTATTATACTCAAAATTTACTGTACCTTTTCTATGTTTTTTTAATTATACTTTAAGTTTTAGGGTACATGTGCACAATGTGCAGGTTAGTTACCTATATATACATGTGCCATGTTGGTGTGCTGCACCCATTAACTCATCATTTAACATTAGGTATATCTCCTAATGCTATCCCTCCCCCCTCCCCCCACCCCACAAAGGCCCTGGTGTGTGATATTCCCTATCCTGTGTCCAAGTGTTCTCATTGTTCAATTCCCACCTACGAGTGAGAACATGCGGTGTTTGGTTTGTTGTCCTTGTGATAGTTTGCTCAGAATGATGGTTTCCAGCTTCATCCATGTCCCTACAAAGGACATGAACTCGTCATTTTTTATAGCTGCATAGCATTCCATGGTTTGTATGTGCCACATTTTCTTAATCCAGTCTATCAATGTTGGATATTTGGGTTGGTTCCAAGTCTTTGCTATTGTGAATAGTGCTGCAATAAACATACGTGTGCATGTGACTTTATAGCAGCATGACTTATAATCCTTTGGGTATATACCCAGCAATGGGATGGCTGGGTCAAATGGTATTTCTGGTTCTAGTTCCTTGAGGAATCACCACACTGACTTCCACAATGGTTGAACTAGTTTACAGTCCCACCAACAGTGTAAAAGTGTTCCTATTTCTCCACATCCTCTCCAGCACCTGTTGTTTCCTGACTTTTTAATGATGGCCATTCTAACTGGTGTGAGATGGTATCTCATTGTGGTTTTGATTTGCATTTCTCTGATGGCCAGTGATGATGAGCATTTTTTCATGTGTCTGTTGGCTGCATAAATGTCTTCTTTTGAGAAGTGTGTGTACATACCCTTTGCTCACTTTTTGATGGGGTTTTTTTCTTGTAAATTTGTTGGATTTCATTGTAGATTCTGGATATTAGCCCTTTGTCAGATGAGTAGATTGCAAAAATTTTCTCCCATTCTGTAGGTTTCCTGTTCACTCTGATGGTAGTTTCTTTTGCTGTGCAGAAGCTCTTTAGTTTAATTAGATCCCATTTGTCAATTTTGGCTTTTGTTGCCATTGCTTTTGGTGTTTTAGACATGAAGCCCTTGTCCATGCCTGTGTCCTGAATGGTATTGCCTAGGTTTTCTTCTAGGGTTTTTATGGTTTTAGCTCTAACATTTAAGTTTTTAATCCATCTTGAATTAATTTTTGTGTAAGGTGTAAGGAAAGGATCCAATTTCAGCCTTCTACATATGGCTAGCCTGTTTTCCCAACACCATTTATTAAATAGGGAATCCTTTCCCCATTTCTTGTTTTTGTCAGGTTTGTCAAAGATCAGATAGTTGTAGATATTCGGTATTATTTCTGAGGGCTCTGTTCTGTTCCATTGGTCTATATCTCTGTTTTGGTACCAGTACCATGCTGTTTTGGTTACTGTGGCCTTGTAGTATAGTTTGAAGTCAGGTAGGGTGATGCCTCCAGCTTTGTTCTTTTGGCTTAGGATTGACTTGGCAATGCAGGCTCTTTTTTGGTTCCATATGAACTTTAAAGTAGTTTTTTTCATTTCTGTGAAGAAAGTCATTGGAAGCTTGATGGGGATGGCATTGAATCTATAAATTACCTTGGGCAGTATGGCCATTTTCATGATATTTATTCTTCCTACCCATGAGCATGTAATGTTCTTTCATTTGTTTGTGTCCTCTTTTATTTCATTGAGCAGTGGTTTGTAATTCTCCTTGAAGAGGTCCTTCCCGTCCCTTGTAAGTTGGATTCCTAGGTATTTTATTCTCTTTGAAGCAATTGTGAATGGGAGTTCACTCATGATTTGGCTGTTTCACTGTTATTGGTGTATAAGAATGCTTGCGATTTTTGCACATTGATTTTGTATCCTGACACTTTGCTGAAGTTGCCTATCAGCTTAAGGGGATTTTGGGCTGAGACAATGGGGTTTTCTAGATATACAATCATGTCATCTGCAAACAGAGACAATTTGACTTCCTCTTTTCCTAATTGAATACCCTTTATTTCTTTCTCCTGCCTGATTGCCCTGGCCAGAACTTCCAACACTATGTTGAATAGGAGTGGTGAGAGAGGGCATCCCTGTCTTGTGCCAGTTTTCAAAGGGAATGCTTCCAGTTTTTGCCCATTCAGTATGATATTGGCTGTGGGTTTGTCATAGATAGCTCTTATTATTTTGAGATATGTCCCATCAATACCTAAATTTATTGAGAGTTTTTAGCCTGAAATGTTGTTGAATTTTGTCAAAGGCCTTTTCTGCATCTATTGAGATAATCATATGGTTTTTGTCTTTGGTTCTGTTTATATGCTGGATTACGTTTATTGATTTGCATATGTTGAACCAGCCTTGCATCCCAGGGATGAAGCCCACTTGATCATAGTGGATAAGCTTCTTGATGTGCTGCTGGATTCAGTTTGTCAGTATTTTACTGAGGATTTTTGCATTGATATTCATCAAGGATATTGTTCTAAAATTCTCTTTTTTTGTTGTGTCTCTGCCAGGCTTTGGTATCAGGATGATGCTGGCCTCATAAAATGAGTTAGGGAGGATTCCCTCTTTTTCTATTGATTGGAATAGTTTCATAAGGAAGGGTACCAGCTCCTCCTTTAACCTCTGGTAGAATTCGGCTGTGAATCCATCTGGTCCTGGACTTTTTTTGGTTGGTAAGCTATTGATTATTGCCTCAATTTCAAAGCCTGTTATTGGTCTATTCAGAGATTCAACTTCTTCCTGGTTTAGTCTTGGGAGGGCGTATGTGTCCAGGAATTCATCCATTTCTTCTAGATTTTCTAGTTTATTTGCGTATAGGTGTTTATAGTATTCTCTCATGGTAGTTTGTGTTTCCGTGGGATCGGTGGTGATATCCCCTTTGTCATTTTTTATTGCATCTGTTTGATTCTTCTCTCTTTTCTTCTTTATTAGTCTTGCTAGCAGTCTATCAATTTTGTTGATCTTTTCAAAAAACCAGCTCCTGTATTCATAGATTTTTTGAAAGGTTTTTTGTATCTCTATTTCCTTCAGTTCTGCTCTGATCTTAGTTATTTCTTGCCTTCTGCTAGCTTTTGAATGTGTTTGCTCTTGCTTCTCTAGATCTTTTAACTGGGATGTTAGGGTGTCAATTTTGGATCTTTCCTGCTTTCTCTTGTGGGCATTTAGTGCTATAAATTTCCCTGTACACACTGCTTTGAATGTGTCCCAGAGATTCTGGTATGTGGTGTCTTTGTTCTCATTGGTTTCAAAGAACATCTTTATTTCTGCCTTTATTTCGTTATGTACCCAGTTGTCATTCAGGAGCAGGTTGTTTAATTTCCATGTAGTTGAGTGGTTTTGAGTGAGTTTCTTAATCCTGAGTTCTAGTTTGATTGCACTGTGGTCTGAGAGACAGTTTGTTATCATTTCTGTTCTTTTATATTTGCTGAGGAGTGCTTTACTTCCAACCATGTGGTCAGTTTTGGAGTAGGTGTGGTGTGGTGCTGAAAAGAATGTATATTCTGTTGATTTGGGGTGGAGAGTTCTGTAGATGTCTATTAGGTCCGCTTGGTACAGAGCTGAGTTCAATTCCTGGATATCCTTCTTAACTTTCTATCTCATTGATCTGTCTAATGTTGACAGTGGGGTGTTAAAGTCTCCCATTATTATTGTGTGGGAGTTTAAGTCCCTTTGTAGGTCACTAAGGACTTCCTTTATGAATCTGGGTGTCTGCACTCTCAATTCTATTGTATTCATCTATCCTTGTGTTTATTATACACCTTGTTTTGATTGTTGATGCTTTGCAGTAAGTTTTGAAATTGAGAAGTGTAGCTTCTCCAACTTTGTTATTCTCCTTCAAGACTGTTTAAACTATTCTGGATCTGTTAAAATTGTATATAAATTTTCTAGTCAACATGACAATTTCTACAAAGTAGTCAACTAGTCAA
The DNA here is from genome assembly GCF_028878055.3 of Symphalangus syndactylus. Lineage (NCBI taxonomy): Eukaryota > Metazoa > Chordata > Mammalia > Primates > Hylobatidae > Symphalangus > Symphalangus syndactylus. The sequence goes on along the minus strand of NC_072428.2, from coordinate 26,924,756 downwards.
CATCGTTTTTCTGATGAAAATTGTATTAAATCTATAGGTCATTTGGGCAATATTGTTATTTTAACATTGCCAATTCTTCCAGTCCATGGATGTGGATTGTTTTCCCATTTATTTAGGTTTTCCTCAACATCTTTCAAGACAATTTTGTAGTTTTCAGAATATAAATTTTGTTCTTCTTTTGTTAAATTTATTCCTAAGAATTTTATTTTTTTGATTCTATTGTAAACAATTGTTTTCTTAATTTTGTTTTTAAATCGTTTAATGAATGTTATATAAATACAATTCAAAAACTTTCCCTTGCTTTGTTTTTTCTTTTACTTATTTATTTGTGTTTCTGACACATAGGAGAGTATTTCCTGCAGACAACATATAGTTGGGTCATATTTGTTTAATTTATTCTTATAATCTCTACCTTATGATGAGATTATTTAATTCATTCACATTTAATATTATTGATATATATCTATCATTTTACTTTTGTTTTCTAAAGGTCTTATGTCTTTCTTATTGTTCCATTTCTCCTTTACTACTTTACTTTTAATTGAGTGCATGTTTTACAATGTAGCATTTTTAGTTTAATGCTCTAGAATTTAATATATATTTCTTAATTTGTGAGAATGAGATTCATATTTATAATAGCTCAATTAAAACAAGATAGAGATATTATTCCTTACACTGATATGTTCCCTCTCCCACTTTTGTGTTATTATGGCTATATATATCTAATCAATGTTACAACTTAACAATAGATTTTTATAATTATTACTTCACCAAATCCTACCATTTTCTTAGTCTATTACACTTTTTCTCCAACTCACTTCTGTTGGCAAATATATTATGTATCTATATGTTACAAACCCTATATGATATAAATATCATTTTAAACAATTGCCTTTAAGTAAACTAAGATAAAAAAAGAAAAATATGCCTTTTATAATTTCACTGTTACCTTTACAGGTGCTCTTGTTTCTAAGGATTTAAATTACTGTCTGGGGTCACTTGCTTTCATCCGTAAAAACTTCTTTCAGTCTTTCTTTTAAAGCAAGTCTGCTAACAATACATTCACTCAGCTTCTGTTCATCTGGGAAAGTATTTTGCCTTCATCTCTGAATGATAGCTTTGCTGGTATAATATTCTTAACTGACATTTTCTCTAATACTTTGAATATGTTACTCTACTACCTTCTGATAGCCACTGTTTCTTCTGAGAAGTCAGCTGTTAATCTTTTTGAGACACTTACAAATCCCACATTATTTTCCTCACCAGCTTTAAGATTTTTCTTGTCTTTGACTTTTATAAATTTTTCTATGATGTGTCTGGTTATGGGTCTTTTATATCCGTCCTACTTAGAGTTCACTGAGTTTCCAGGATGTATAGGTTATTGGCTTTTTAAAATTTAGGGAACTTTCATTCATATTTCTTAGAAAAATTTTCTTTTTCTTTTTCTCTCCCCTATTCTGATAATTCCATTACCTGTATGTTGGTGTGGTTAATGGTGTCCCACAATTCTCTGATGCTGTGTACATTTGTCTTTATTCTTTTTCCCCCGCTGTTCTTCAGCTTACACAGTTACTATTGATCTATATTCAAGTTCACTTTTTTTAATCTACCAGTTCAAATCTAATGCTGAGCCCTGTTACTGAATTTTAATTTCAGTTATTGTACTTTTCAACTCCAAAATTTTCATGTAGTTCTCTCTTATAACCTTCATCTTTGTTATTTTTTATTTTTTGACATTATCATTATTACACCATCCTTCTTTAATTATGAATTTTTTTTCAATTCTGTTAACATATTTATAATAGCTACTTTGAAGTCCTTTTTTTTGTTGTGGTTAACTCCAACATTTGACAGACATCTGGTGATTTCTGTTACCTGCTATCATTCTGCGTATGTTATACTTTCCTGTTTCTTTGCATGCCTCATAAATTTTGTTAGAAACTGAACATTTTGGATAACATGTTACAGCAATTCTGAATGTTAGTCCCCTCTCCCCGGAGCTTGTTAATTCTATTTGTATGATTATGTTTTATGACAGGCTAGATTTTTTTTTGAAGTCTATTTCCTCTCTATAGTGTTAAGACTCTGATATTGTTCCTCAAGGAGGCTCAGTTTTGTGTATGCTCACAATCTCATTGCAATGACAATAGTACTGATTGATAGGGCTCTCTTCCATTCTTTCCCTGATCACACTCAGCTGTTAAATCTCACAAATTTCTAAGTCAATTTGCTTTATTGTTGTCAACATTGTCCTAGGATATGAATTTATATACTAACTAATCCAACTGAATTGTGGCTTCTTTCATGGAACAATTTCTAAGTATTTTATATTTGTTCTGACTCTGGGAAGGCTTCTCCCAGCTCTTCTATTCTTCAGTTCTCTCCTTCAAACTAGCCAGACTGCAGTCTTCTATGTATTTTTATTAGATTGACAGTATCCTCCCAATTGACTTTCACCACAGACTCTACTGTTTTTGAGAGTGTGTTCAAGTTTAAACTTATTCACATTATTTTTACTAATGTAGTCCGTTCTAAATTTTTGTAGACGCTCTTGAATGCATATTTCTTTATTTGTTATTTGCCCTTGGGACCATTTCCAGGAGCTTTAGTTTTTTTTTTCTTCCCTAACTTTCACCAGTTTTACTGAGGAATGAGTTAGCAAAGCTCCTTGTGCTTTCATGCCATAAGTCATGCTCTTCCAGTCTTATATGCTTATAGTTAATGTTTTTATAAACTATAGTTAATGTTTTTATAAACATTATAATGTTTACATAATTTATATACTATAATAGTGTTTATATGTTTATATATAATATACTATATAAAAACATGTTTTATAAACATTAACTATAGCTAATATTAACTATATTTTTATAGTTAATGTTTAAAATTTTTAGTTTTGCTTCTGTTGTAAATAATATTAATTTTTATTTATTGTACTTATAGAGAAAAGCTATTGATTTTTGTACACAGATCTTAAATATAGTCATTTAAAAAAATTTTATATAGTCTGTATATTTTTAAATAGCATTTGAGTGTTTTTAAGTTATGGTGAAGTCATTCTAAACAAGATGGTTTTCCTTTTTCTTTTCCCATGTTTATGCTAATTATTTTATTGTCAGGCCTATTTCATCCAATAGCATATAGAAGGCAGCATTGAGTGACAATATAATGAGAATCCTCGTATATTTTCTGATTGTTATTGGTATGATTCTGTTGGTTTCCATTTCAATTTATGTTTGGTATTTTGTAAATAGTCATTATCATTTTAAGTAGATTTCTTCGTATTCTAACCTATTATTTATAGCTGCTGAATTTGACAAATGTCTTACTATCATCTAATAATATTATCTCTATACGCTTAATTAATAAAATTAGATTGCATTGCTGTATTTCCTGTAATTAAATTACACTTTTCTTTGAATTGAAGTTCTACTTGGTCAATACTTAATGTATTATTTTTATGAGGAAGCCAACTGTTCTTCCAGCTTCTATCTCTCCAACAACAGTTACTTACAGGGTGCATAGATGTGTTCTTGGAGTAAGCTAAATCCTTTTTTAGTGGGGGAGAATCTAAAATCTCACATTCTCTGGGTAAGCCCGCCCAAACCCCAACCTCCACATTGTCATTAACAACATGGATTTCTGTTAAATTTAAATTTACTTGTTAAATTTACAACTCAATAATCAGGAGACAGAAGTGTCTTGAAAGCCAAATAAATACAGATAGCGTTTCAAGAAAGAAGAAATCATCTCTTTGAGTCAAATTTTATTGAGGGTCAAGTGGTGGGTGAAGTAAGATGAGAACTTAAAATTGACCAGTGAATGATTTAATCTTGGTCACATGGTCATTTTTTAGTTTCTATCTTACTTGCTATATTTGGCTTCCAAAAAATCTTCTGTCACTTGTTGGTCTTCATACCTAAGTGTCCAGTCCTTCTCCATTGTTGTTGGTTCTTTCCCATTCTCTTTACCTCAATATAAAGTATAATAATAAAAAAATAAAAAAAGAGTGCCCCAGAACTCAAAATACACTACAAATTAACTAATTCTTTTGGTAATCACACCTAATCCTTTGATGCAAATGCTTATGATTTATATTAAATATGTTACAAAATTTATCTTTCTGACCAGGACTTTTATCCTGAAATCTAGAATATTGTGAACACACAATTTATGTATCTAAATGCTTACTCAACAGCACCATTTGAATGTATAAAGAACAAGTTCAGAACATACCCCTAATCATTTCCTCCAACCCTTTAGTCATTCAAATTTCAGGAATGGCAGTTCAATTAATTATTCTAAGCACTAAGAAAAAAATATTTAAATTGTATCTAACATTTATCGTTCTCTGTGCCCCACATCATTCCTGTTTTTTTTTTTTCTTTTAAATAGCACATGGTGTACATAGCCATTCTCTCGTTTCCTTAATCATGTTTACAACAGATTTGTCTGTTTTCTCGGTCTTTGAAAAATGCTAAATTTTGAATTTATTTATCCTTTAGGCTAGTTTAGGTTTTTATATTTTACACGTTTTTTAAATCTTTGTATATTTTCTCTTTCCAATATTTTATTTTTTCTTACCTTGTAAAATGAGTAATAACTTTATATTTCATTTTTTATTCACTTATGAATAAATTTAAAGCTATACAATTTATTTTGAAGATATCTTTTGCTGTATTTCATAGATTTTGGTGGGAAATATTTTTATTGTTTATTTCATAATCCATAATTTGTTTTAATATTCTGTTTAATTCATGGGTTGTTCAAGAGTTTAATTTTTTTTTATTTTTGTACATTTGTATCCTAACTTTTGATTAAAATTGTCTTTCTCTTCTAAAAACCTCTATTAGCTAATTCTTTTAACTTCTCTCATCTTCTTTCTTTTTCTGTTTGTCCACTTTAGGAAATATGAAATTAGTCTTTGTCCATTCACTATAGTAAGAGGAGATAGTTCTGTAAATGGTTAAAGATTGGGTGGTCTGCCATATGTACAGGCTAATAAATCACCAGCCTTCTGTTTACTCTGTTTGTAATCTATGCATGTCAAAAGTGGGGATAACTCCTGCCAACCTGCGAAGCTCTTTCTAAATTCTTTGAAGGCCAAGAAAATGGGGAATACTAATACTAGGTGTTGCTAATTTCTTTCTTCTCTTCCTCCCCTATCTGGGACCTAAGCAACTTCTGAGATTTTCCCTTCCCAGGACTCTGCTGTACTGATTTGCAGGCTTGCATAAAGGCTGGAGAGAAAAAAGTTTTCATCTCTGCATCACAACTTCCAGGCTTTTGCTTCCTGTTAGCATCAGCTGCTATTTAGCTATGTAGAGCAAGTAAAATGGCTGCTTAGGAACTCACTGGAACTGAAAGGCAAGCTGGAGACATTATTTTGGCATGGGTCTAGATTTCCCTTTATACCTTTTAAATAAAGTTTTAATTCTGGAAGTTTACAAACTTATCTTTGGTTTGCGAGAGAAGTAAGATAGTTCAGTACGTACAGCAGAATGGAAATCTGAATGCCGGGCTCTCTGCAGTTTCAGCTTTATCCTTGATTGGCACTTGTCCTTAAATCTAAATTTTCTGAAATCCTAGCTTCCACAGCTTATCTTCTTTGTTGCAACTGCAAAGTCAAACAAGCAAGCTTTAGTGCAACCACATTACAGATATTCCATTGTAAAGCACCAACACTTCTTGCATGGCAATATTGATAGCCTCATTTCCTATCTGGTGTTTGAATATGAGTCACTGATGATTTAGAACCAGTAGGTAAAATAATAAGGATTGTAGTGGCATTACTATTGACCTGTTCCAGCCTTGCCCCTTCTCTTAATGATCTCCTAAAAAAAAAAAATCCTTCCTTCATGTTGTTTTCAGCATGATTTTCCTGAATTGCAAACATACTCATGGCACTCTCAGGTGTAAAACACTAAAATGCTTCCTCATAGCTTTTAGAATTTTTCGTTGTCACAAAAAGCAGCTATCTGATTTTTATTTAACACCATAGTGCTGCCTTTGACTGCCAGAATATAATTGTCAATTTATATTTATTTCTTGAAAAAGTAGTTCACCCAAAGCAGTGGGAGCAGTTTTGTTCATCTTGATGACAGGAATTGTGCCTAGTTTTATGTGTCCACACCAAACTTGACACCTGCTATGTCTTCCATAAATATATATTGAAGAAAGTAATAGATGAAGGAATAGATACAGATATGTGTTTTTCTGAGATTTTGAGGGGAATTATCCTTATTGTAGTACATTTAGATATGCTCATCTGAATATAACTTAATTTTTTTTTGTTTTTGATACACAGCCTTGCTCTGTCGCCCAGGCTGGACTGCAGTGGCACAGTCTCTGCTCACTGCAAGCTCCACCTCCCCAGTTCACGCCATTCTCCTGCCCCAGCCTCCCGAGTAGCTGGGACTACAGGTGCCCGCCACCACACCCAGCTAATTTTTTGTATTTTTAGTACAGACGGGGTTTCACCGTGTAAGCCAGGATGGTTTCGAGCTCCTGACCTCTTGGTCCACCCACCTCGGGCTCCCAAAGTGCGGGGATTACAGGCGTGAGCCACCACACCTGGCCAAAACTTAATTTTAAACTAGAAATACCATTTGACCCAGCCATCCCATTACTGGGTATATACCCAAAGGCTTATAAATCATGCTGCTATAAAGACACATGCACACATATGTTTATTGTGGCACTACTCACAATAGCAAAGACTTGGAACCAACCCAAATGTCCAACAATGATAGACTGGATTAAGAAAATGTGGCACATATACACCATGGAATACTATGCAGCCATAAAAAAGAATGAGTTCATGTCCTTTGTAGGGACATGGATGAAGCTGGAAACCATCATTCTGAGCAAACTATCACAAGGACAAAAAACCAAACACCACATGTTCTCACTCATAGGTGGGAATTGAACAATGAGAACACATGGACACAGGAAGGGGAACATCACACTCTGGGGACTGTTTTGGGGTAGGAAGGGGGGGAGGGATAGCATTAGGAGATATAGCTAATGCTAAATGACGAGTTAATGGATGCAGCACACCAGCATGGCACATGCATACACATGTAACAAACCGGCACGTTGTACCCTAAAACTTAAAGTATAATAGTAAAATTTAAAAAAAGAAAATTTTTTTCCTAAACTTATTTCTTCTGAAATGTCCAGAGTACAAAATACTGTGTTCAACACAATGCAAGAACATACAGTCTGTACACAATTGCATTTTCCTCACCACTTCCCTCAGCAGTCATATTCCTATTTATCTAGATCCACTTGTCCCTGAGGTGCAACTAATCACTATTCTTTATACAGATCTGAGTACAAAGCCTTGCAAATACTGATACTCAATTAATTCTTAGGAAGTGCTTTGGTGAACCCTTTTACGATAAAAAAGAATAAAATGTAGTTAGAAAGGGCCTTGAGTTACTTAATTTTGTATTCTCCCAGTTTCCTGAAGAACACAAAATTTACTCCTGTAGTCTAACATGAATCTTATTTTTAAAAATATTGTTTTAGTGCTTTGCTTAGTAATCCATTCTATTGTCTATTAGTCAGATTATCCTAGAATCTAGTATCTTTAATCTAGGTGGCCTTAGGTATGTTCCATAAAAACGATAACATCAAATTTCTTCATCAGCAATATGGAAATAATAGCTGTATCCTAATAGGCTTGTTGTGAGGATTAGAAATAAAATACATGCTAAGTATGTAGAACAGTGTCTGGCACTGATTAAGGGCTCAGTATATTTTAGTTATGTTTTTGTTGTTATTCCACATAATATCATATTTTAATTAGTTGCAAGCTCACAGGAGAATGAATATGGCACCACAGCAGCCAGGGTCAGTGTAAAGAGAAACCTCCAAGTGAGGAATGATTAAGGTTGCCCACTACACTTCCTTCTCCCTTAAAAGTGCCTTTTCTGTTGCATATGTTGATCAAATGAGCAGCCCATGACCCAAATTCAAATTGCGTGTACCTGAATTTTAAAAAATGCATGTATTTAAAGATTCCTAGCACTTCATAGCTAGAGGAAATGTTGATGTCTATAATGTCTCCCCCTAATTTTACCAGTGAGAAAACTGAGAACCAAAGAGGATGATTATTTTGATTGAGGTCATGAATAAGCATTCTGACTCCTCACCTGATTCTCTTTCTGTCTCTTTCATATATTGAAAGAATATTATTTTGGAATAGTTTTAGATTTACAGAGAACTTACAAGAACAATACGGAGTATGATGCACACCCAGTATCCTTGTTATTATCATCTTGCATTACTATCGTATGTTTGTCATAACTAATGAACCAACATTAATGCTTTATTAACTATAATGCATATGTTTTCAGGTATCATGTTTTCTCCATGATATCTTTTTTTTTTTTTGGTTGTGCCTCAACATTGTCCACCTTTCCAAACCAGAATTGCGGGGGCTCCCCTTAAAATGTAAAATAACTAAAAAAAATGCATGAGAACAATGTCTCACCAAATAGAAAATAACACCAAAAAGTTAGAAATTATTTCAACAAATAAAATGGAAAGTGTGCAGTTGAAAAATACAATTTCAGTGCTAGAGGGGCTCAACAGTATATGTGACGAGACAGAAGAAAGTAAAAGCAAACCTTAATGTAGGCAAATTAAGATGGTCTAATATGGAACAAAAATGAAAAAGAATGCAGAGACGTCAATAGAGCTTCAGATTCCTGTGCAGCATGGTTATCGTACTGGTATACACATGATAGAAGTCCCTGAAAAAAAAGAAGGGTGAAACAGAATAATACTTGAAGGAATAATGGTCAAAAGCTCCCTACATTTTATGAAATACATTCATGTAAACACCTAAGAAGCTCAATGAATTTCAAAAAAGATAAACTCAAAAATACCTACACCTAGACATGTATAATTAATTTATCAGAAACCAAAGACAGAAAATTGAAAGCAACAAGAAAAAAGTGTCCCATGATATACAAGGGATCCTCAATAATATTAACAGCAAATTCCTCATCTGAGACCATGGATGCCAGAAGGCAGTGGGATGACTGAAAAGAAAATGAAGAAATTAAGACATTACCTGATAAACACCAGTTGAGAGAATTTGTCACTAACAGACGTGCCCTACAAAAATTACTAAAGAAGAGTAATTCAGTCTTGAATGAAAGGTCAAATTCAGATCTATATGAAGAAATCCTGTAATCCAAACCATAAGCTGTAATCCAAATCCATATGAAGAAATAGAGTACCCTACAACTACTGATATAAGTAAGTATACATATATATATATATATACACATACACAAGATAGTTAAAAACATTTCATGCAGAAATTTGTACATAAATATTCATAGCAGCTTATTCACAATAGCCAAAAAGTGGAAATAACCCAATTATCCATCAACTGATGAACAGATAAACTATCATATAACTTCCTTCAATGTAATATTTATCTATAAAAAGGAATAACACACTGACACAGGCTGTGACATGAATGGACTTTGAAATTGCCGTGCTAAGTGAAGGAAGCCAGGCGCAAAAGGCCACACATTATATAATCCCAGTTATATGAAATAACACGAATAGACAAATACATAGGAACAGAAAATAAGTTAGTGCTTGTAGGGGCTGGGGGAAAAGAGGAATGGGGAATGATTGCTAATAGTCACAGGGTTTATGTAAAATAACAAAGTTCTGGAATTAGACAGCGGTGATGGTTGCACAACCTGTGGACAGGCTAAAATCAATCGGTTTGTAAACTTCAGAATAGTTAATTATGTTGTCTTAAATATATCTCAATTTAAGATGCACATGCATACAAAACAAAGAGTAAGTAAATTATAGAAAAAGCTAAAGAAATAGTGGTATATTCATGCAATTGTATACTATTTGGAATTATAAAGGAATGAACTAAAGATTCTGACAAGATGAATTTCAAAAAGATTTTGAGGAAAAGAAGCCAAACAAGAGTACATTCTGTGTTATTCCATTCAACTGAAGTTTTAGTGTAAGCAAACAAAACTATAGAAACATATTAGACAGTGGTTGCTTGAAGTAGTGGTGGGAGAGTGGACTGAGAAAAAGTATGAGGCAACTTCAGTGACAGTGATATTCTTTATCTTGATTTGTGTGGTGTTTATATAGATGTATACATTAATTAATTAACCAATTAAGGTGTGCACTTAATATCTGTGTATTTTGTGTAAATTATAAGTCATTACAGTTGACTTATGAAAAAAAGAGCGAGGTAAGAAGTAGTAAGTCCACTTCTGCTGGATTTTAGAAAGCTGGAAAATCTGATGTTGGCAATTAAGCCAAATGTATTCATCTACTTCACAGGTTTGGGAAAAGAGAAAGTTGTCATTAAGTTGACATCAAACAACCATAAGACAAATTGGCAAAAAGCAGGAATTTATGTCCTTCAGCTTTTGCTAAGATATTCATGCCATTATATTTGGCCTATGTGAGTAAAGTCTGTCTCTTTTGTTATCTGTAAAATTTATATAAAATATCAATCTATAAAGATTAAGTAATCAAAAAGGTCCAGCTGTGAAGCTGCAACTCCTTTTTTCTTGGTATGATGTCCTTGGGGGAGATCTTTTCTCTTGAGATCTAGGAAGTACATTAATGTATTCTGATACTATTTGCTACCAAGATATACATATTCTAGCAGGATGATCCTCAGTTTGCCCTTGGAATACAAGTGAAAGAAGAATTGAATGTTTATGCCAGAGAGGATGTCAGATACATTTATTGGGTACCTACTATATGTTTAGCATTTTTGCTATATTCTAATTTATTCCTCAAAACTAACCAAAAAAGTGAGTTTCTATTTAACTTTATATAAAATACACAAAATATAATATATATTTTAAAATATTCCATTTCTATAAATCCCCATGGCATAGGCTGAGGTTTAAAGGGATTATGTAACTTATCAAAAACACAGCTGTAAGTAGCAGAATTTATATTCAATGCTAGTTTTGTTTGACTCCAAAATTTGTCCCCTTACCGCTATATCAGGTTCCCTTCCAACTGAGGACGTCTTCTCATGGAGAAAAAAGTTACGAACAAGAGAAGAAAAGTGCCTTGCTCAAGTACACGTAGCATAAAACTAAGTGACTGAGCTGGAATACCAACAGCAGCCTAATAACTTTAGTCCAGTGATTTTTCCACCAAAGACTCATCAGCAACTGATAAGTGAGTAGTACTTCTTAACTCTGGTATGGTTTTTCTGGTGTTTATTCCATGCCTAGATGTTTGCTGATTCTGCAGCCACATCTCTATGGCACCATGTCAATGCTGCCTCTCAGGGATTACAGATCTTCCTTTGTGTATCAATTGACCTTAGGAGCTTTTCCCAAACCAAAGGAAATAATAGAAGAAAAGGCTAAATATTCTATTTTCAACTTACTTCTCTTGGAAATGAAACAAAGAGATTTCTGTAGTAAGAATACATATTCAAACATATAAATCTTGCCAGGTAGTTAGATGTTTTCTTAAGAATGATTTGTAAACATGGACCTCTAATTACACTGTCATAGAAGCTATAGTTTCTAAAATAATTGAAAATTAAAGTCATCCATTCAGTATAAATCACCAAATTTGATCCTTTCCAGAAAACTGAGTCAGAATTCAGTGTTCTCTGTCACCTGGGAATTTTTTGTGAGGATTAAATTAGACAATGCAGGTCAAGCATTAGAACATTTCATGGTATTTGATAAAACCTCAAGAAGGATTAGAAATAATGGCGATAGTAATGAGGATGATGATGGTATTGGTAAGGTTCTTCTCAAAGAAATTATAGAAGAGTGATGACAAATTAATTCAAAGAAAAAGAAATCTAGGAGGCAGAGGTTTCAACATTAAATATGTCCATTGCTTTAGAGCTATTTTCTCTGTGCGTTATTTTTAACCCGCTGTCACTCTTAGAGTCTAGCTTCACATAGAAAGAACAGTGAGTTAGGAGAAACAGGTATGTAAAAGGGAATAGAAGGAACACAGTTATTGCAAAGAGTTACCAATTGGCCATTGTACTTGATACATAAATAAGAAACAACTTTAGTTAATATTTTGATCCCGGTGAAATTATGTTTGGTTATAGGGGGAATAAAATAATTGAAAGAGAAATATAGAAAATTTGAACAATTTGCTTTCTCTAATCTTTTGTATGTATATACTCACAACAATCTTACATACATTTAGATATATTTCATTGGGACAAATACATGTACATATTATATAGATTATAACCCTTCAGGGCAATTTATAAAGAATCCCACCAATTAGGATACTAATATATATTATTTATATATTAATATATAAGAACTTATAAAATATAATATGTAATAATACAGCCTCACAGTTGTATCTTTTTGATTACTTAATCTTTATAGGCTGAGAGTATATATAAATTTTGTACATAACCAAAGAGACAGAATTGACCCACAGCCCAAATATCATGGTTATATTATAATATATATACACACATAATATATAATAATATATACATAATATATAATATATATAATGAATATATGTTGTAATATATACTATACATCAGATATCTACTTATATTTGTTAATATATAACATTTTCTTATTATATATTTATATATTATGTACTAAATTCTCTATATATTTTTATCTAGTTATATATATTTTTGTCTATAATTATAGATAAGAATATGTGTATGTATACATGTGTGTATATAGATATATATACATATATACATATGTGTGTATATAGATATACACACATTAGGATGTATGTATGTGTTTTTGTGTGTATAGATATCTATACACACATTAGGATACTAAATTTTATATCTCAGGGTCCTAATTGATTAGATTCAATATTAATAAAAAGCACTTTGTGCTCTAAAGAATAAAATAGTCATTGAAACATATGATTATGATACTAATTAAATGAATTTATGAAATTATAATATATAGCACATTCCTAAATAAATAGAGCTTGTGTTAGCCTTGTTTTGATAGAATGCTTGCCTAGTTCTTTTACCAAGTAGAATGTTGAACCATCCGAAGAAAACTGTGGATCGTTACAGTTCTATTAGTTTATGTTTCATGTATTTTGTTCTTGCGTGCACATACATTTAGGATTGGCGTGTCTTTTTGGCAAATTGATCCTTTATCACTGTGTGATGTTCCTATTCATTCTTAGAGTCTTTCTTGCTCTGAAGTTTTCCTTGATGTTTATATGGTCATTCCATCTGTGGTTGACTCTCAATGACTCACATACTTGTATCATGTCCTCCCTTGAGGCTGAGCAGCAAATATCATGAAACTAGATTATGTTCTATGACAAAAATTAAGGGGTTTTGCATATATAACTAAGGTCCTCAAAGAGTTGATTTTTAGTTAATTAGTTAAGCAAAAGGGTGATTATCTGAACAAATCAGGCAAACCCTTAAAAAAAGAGAAAGGAATTAGCAGCAGATTGTCGATTATCTGAACAAATCAGGCAAACCCTTAAAAAAAGAGAAAGGAATTAGCAGCAGATTGTCCACTAATAGCCTCGATAAGGCAAATTGCCATGTTGTTGAGAACACCATGTGGCAGGAAATGGCAAGTAGCCTTCAGATGTTGAGAGCCTCAGTCCTACCACCACAAGGAGCTGAATTATGCCAAAACCAGTGAGCATGGAAGGGAAACCCAAGCTTCAGCTGAGATTGCAATCCTGGTAGGCACCTTTATTTCAGATTATTGAGTCCCTGAGCATAAGATTTAGCTAAACCATACCGGGACTACTGACCTACAGACATTGTGATGTAATAAATTTGTTTTGTTTTAATCCACTAAATTTAAGATAATTTGTTATTCCCTGCTAGAAACTAATCCAACACTAGTTTTCCTTTGTTCTGTGTTTTCATGGTATATCTTTTCCATCTTTCTTTTTATTTTTAAGGTACCCATATTACTATACTTTGTATTTTGTTGTTGATAGCATGTAGTTGATTTTTTAAATTATTCTGACAATTTTTGTTTTTCAATTGGTATGCTTAGGCCACTTATTTGAGGTACATCAAAGTAATTATTTAGGTTTGTATTTATGTCTACAATTGTATTATTTGCTGTTTATTCTCTGTTTTTTAGCTGCAATCCATGGGAGAACAAAGGTACAATATGAATAATTCATCTTGATCAAAACAAAATCAAGAATCTGTTCACTTTTAAATAATTCAGAAGAAGAAAATAATTATATTTACTAATGTATTTACTTTTCTAGTTATTTCTGTTTCTTCCAGTAAATAAGAATTTCCATTTGGTGTTATTTTCTCTTAGGCCAAAAGCCTTTCAATTGTAATTTTTTGCATATGAGTCAGCTTCCAAAAACTCCTATTTTGTTTTGTCAATCTAGAATTATCTATATTTTGCTTCTATTTTTGAAAGTTATTTTAACTAGCTATAAAATTCTAGGATGGTGATTTTCTTTTTACTGCATTTTGAACATGTTCCATTGTTTGTAGACTGCCTTTTATTTTTCTATTTTTCCTCCTGATGTTTTTTTTTTTTTTTTTTTTCAGCATGGCTTTCATCAATATGCCTAGGTATGGTGTTCTTTGTATGTACTCAGTTGAGATTTACTGAGTTTCCTGGATCTGATACATATTCAGATACACATTGTTCTTATACTCTTCAACCGATCATCCTTTAGCACTGTTACTGTTCTTTCTTACAGAACATGGTTTACTACTCTGGCCATGTTCTTTTGTAATTCATTATTTAATCATTTCAAATTTTATATTAGATTTAGGGAGTATATGTACATGTTTGATACATGGGTATATTGCATGATGCTGAGGTTTGGGGTACAGATCCTATCAGCCAGCAAGTGAGTATATTACCAAATAGGTAGTTTTTCAACCAATTCTCCTTTCCCTCTCACCCCTCTCCAGTAGTCTGCAATGTCCATTATTCTCATCTTTATACTGATTTATACTCATTGTTTAGCTCTCACTTATAACTGAGAACATGCAGTATTTGGTTTCCTGAGCAATTCCCTTAGGATAATGGCTTCCAGCTGCACCCATGCTGCTGCAAAGGACATGATTTTGTTCTTTTTTATGCTGCATAGTATTCCATGGTGTGTATATAGCAAATTTTCTTATCCAATCAACCATTTGGGGGCACCTAGGTTGATTCCATGTCTTTCCTATTGTGAATAGTGCTGTGATAAACATACAAGTGCATGTGTCCTTTTGATAGAGTGATTTATTTTCCTTTGGGTATACACCCAGTAATGGGACTAATGAGTCAAATGGTAGCTTTGTTTTAGGTTCTTACACATTCTGAGACTAAGCTCTTCATGTTTCTCTAAATATGTAATATGAACACCTTTGAGTTTAGAAATGAGAACTTTAACTACAAAGTTCCACTAAGACCTGGACAAAAGATTTCCTTCTTCTATGGCAGACTAAGGAGTGATATAACACTTCCCTGAAGAATGTGTTAAAAATTGCAACAGAAATATAACAATCCTCCCCAACCCCATCGCCTGGCTCTAGATGCATGCATGCATTCATTCATTTCAGAAACACTCATTAATAAGGCCATGTCCTGTAGGCACTGGGTCCGTAGTGATGAATAAGACAGACAAATCTGTGGGTCAGTTTCATAAATAATGATTGCTAGCAAGGAAATAATACAGAATAGAGACAAAAAAGAAGGAAGCTACTTTAGATTGATCAGTAAAGATAACTTTGAGGAGGGACCATTCGGTTAAATGGTGAGAAGTAGACAGTAGTGCAAATATTGGAAAGAACATTTAAGCTAGAGAAAGTAACACTGTAAAAATGCGTAACTGACAAATCAAAGAAATTTTAAATATCAGAAGGAACTCTTTTGAACAACTCCATGTAAATACATGTAACCAACTAGATAAAATTGATAATTCCTTAGGAAATTGGTAGAGATAATAAATAGAGCAATCTCCGTAAAAGAAATAGAAAATATCATAAACTCCCCCTCAAATAAAAATAAATAAATCAAAATAAAAACTACCATGTCCCGATAGTTTCAGAGGGAAATTCTATGAAGTTTTTAAAGATCAGCTTAGCCTAGAGCTGCTTACATGGTCCAGAGTACAAAAAAAGAAAAGCTTCAAAATTGAAAAATGATTTTCATAAAATTAATATAAAATTGACAACAAAATCTGACAAATATTGAAGACACACAGACACAAAGCTCAGACTCATGCAATTTATGGCAGGTACCGTATGCATATTTTGTTTCATTCTTGGAACAAACCTGAAAAGTTGGAGTTATTATTTCATTTTACATGTGAGAAAATTGAGGCTAAGTAAAGTTGCCCAGTGTTTTAGAACTTGTAAGGATGCAACAAATTTTACCATGTTGACACAGCATACTTCCAGGGCTATCACTCCCATGTTGTCAACTTCATCTATTCATTAATTCATCAATTAATTCATTCTACACACATTTCTTGAATGCCTACTGTGTATCAGGAACTGTACTAGGTGCTGAAGGATAGACAACAAAATAGAATAATATAATAAACAAAAAATAGAATAAACAACAAAACAGACAAAAATTCCTGCTTGCATGGAATTGATATTCTAGTAAGGGAGACAGACTATATGCAAAATAAAAAGTAAAACATGTAATTTGAATGGTAATATTGTTATGGAAAAATAATGTGTATACCTGGTTTGGACCTTTACTCAAGCATGTCAATTGTAACAAGACATCTCAAGAAATCGAGAAATTTGAACATAGACTAATATGATAATTAATTTTATTAGATTAGATAATGGCATGTGGAGTACTCTAAACGGAAGTGAGACATAAACGCAGAAAACCTGCTCTTGGATGAAGTGAAAATCAAAATTTCAAACTTTGGCTTAAGTAGCAAATTCATCTTTGGCAACAAGATGGATACCTCCTGTGGCAGTCCCCCATGGGACCCTAAACTCTTCCAAGGCCAAAAGTATGATGGGTTTGAGGTTGATGTGTAGAACTTGGGAGTCATATATACACTGGTCAGTGGAGCTCTGCCTTTTGATGCACAGAAATGCAAGGAGCTGTGAGAGGAAGTACTGAGAGTGCAATACCATATTCCCTTGTACATATCCATGGAATGTGGAAACCTGCTCAAGAAATTTATCTTTCTAAATCCCAGCAAGAGAGGCCATTAGAGAAAATAATGAAAGATTGATGGATGAATGTAGACCATTAAGATAATAAACTAAAGCCAGATGTAGAGCCATTCCCTGACTATTAGGACTCCAGTGGACTGACTTGACAGTGTCTGTGGTTACATACTGGAAGAGACCCAGGACTCACTCATGGGCCAGGAGTACAATGAAGTGATGCCACCTATCTGTTCCTTAGCTACAAGAGGTCTGAGTTGGAGGACTGCACCATCATTCTGAAGCCCCAGTTTTCAGTTGATTTGGGCAATAGCAGTGTACCTTTCCATCCCATAGAGTACAGCACAGCAACTCTGCCAACCCCATACAGCTGAGTTCCAGAAAGCCTGCCAATTCCCACCTTTAATTCCCACTCTCAAAGTAGCAATGCAGAAAATCAGTGGCCTGTGGAGGACCAGGAGTCAGGGAAGAAGACCAACAGCATAGCCAGTGGGTCTGCCAGGCCCCTCCATGGTCTAGAGAGGAAGAAAAAAAAACCCCTCCAAAGCAATTTCTCCACAAGCACAAATCAAAGCAGAAATTTACAACTTTTGGACAGGGCCAGCCTTGGTGAGTTATCCACCCAGAATGGCAAAGACTGCCTAACTATGCCGGGGTTTGGGTCTCCATGGCTTCTGCTTCCACCATAGTGTCCCCAATTCCTCTCAGCCTGCACCAGTGCCTTAGTGCATTATGGCCACTATAACCAAATACCTTAGACTTGGTAATTTATAAACAACAGAAATGTATTGTTCAGAGTTCTAGACACTGGGAAGTCCAAGATCTACGGTGGTAGCAAATCCAGTGTCTGGTGAGGGCTCATTCTCTGCTTCATAGATGGCTCTTTCTCACTGTGTCCTCAAATGGCAAAGGGACAAACAAGCTCCCTCAGGTCTCTTTTGTAAGGGCATGAGTCCCATTCATGAAGGCAGAGCTCTCGTGATCTAATCAATCACTTTCCAAAGGCCTTATCTCTTAATACTATTGCATTGTTTGTAACATATAAGTTTTAACATTTAAATTTTGGGAGGTCACCAACACCCAGACCATAGCAACCAACAATTAAGATGGCCTTGGTTCAGCATAATCCTGCCTCAGACCTGACCCCGGGAGAATAACTCTCCTTCCAGTGCAAGGCCCCAGGATGTTCCTGGGTTTTGGCCGTTGCTTCACAAACAGCCTTTGCAGTAGCGGTGGTTTCTGACAGAACCAACTTTCTCAGAGTGTGTTCAAAGGAAACTTCCTTCTCACTGGCATACTCCAATAGATGCATGACCTGCAGAATTTGCCATATGATATGACCCCAGTCTAGGGCCAGCTATTGGGAACTTCTTCAGCAAGTTCTCCTTCAAATGCATACACAGAAATCTCAGTTTCACAATGAGAACACATGGACACAGGGAGCGGAACAACACACACTGGGGCCCGTTAGGGGATGCAAGGGGAGGGAGAGCATCAGGACAAATAGCTAATGCATGCAGGGCTTAATAACTAGGTGACAGGTTGATGATAGGTGCAGCAAACCACTATGGCACACGTTTATCTATGTAACAAACCTGCACATTCTGCACATGCATCCCAGAACTTATAGTAAGATACAAAAAAAAAAAAAAAAAAAAAAGAGGAATCTCAGTTTCAGGTTTGCTTGAGACAACCTAAAATAACCAGAAACCAAAGACCAAGTGAAGATATGGTCTTATGTGGTGGGCAGCAAAGGCAATGATAAAGAAAAATAATTTCTCAAGGCCAAAATGTGTCCACCACACCTTTCATGGAGAACGAAGATCATAAGCACCATGGAACCTAAGGTGGAGCAGGTGCAGTAGGTAAATGGCAGTGTGTGAACTGTACAAGGAGTATGTGCCATTTTGCGTGCAGGGCTTGCTGGGCCAAAGGCACTTCATGCAATGGAAGGTGGAGGTGTGTAAACTGCCCTGGTGATCTCTCTGCAGAGTTCAATTAAAGCAGGTATCAAGCGCTTTCATGGCAAAAAAAAAAGGAGTGGAATCTTTAAAAGCCTTCCAAGATCCTCCTGGGAGACAAGAGGAGGAGGAAGCTGGCATAGCTACCAAGCCTGCCACTCAGTCCCTATCTGGGAGAAACTGTATGGATTAAATTGATGGGCTTCCTCCGGGGGCACTTCTCTCCTCTCTGCCCTCCTCTTTCATGTTTGTGAGGGAGAGAAAATGATTTTGTAGAAATAAACATAGTGCAGATGAAAACAGGCTACCTGGTCAAAGTTGCCAGAGCAAGGCAGTCAGAGCCCATCACTTGCCTTTGGCAGAGATTCCAATGTAGGCAGGGCAGTAGGAAAGCTTTATACTAAAAGAGGAAGGCTTCGGAACTCATCAGAAGCTGTTGGCATGAGGAACCTGGGGCTTCTTATGTCATTGGTATGTGGAGCATATTTGAGTTTTTCTGGTTGCCTCAAGTTGGGAAGGGTTTGAGAAGACAAGAGCAAAAAAATTAGACGACTGGCAGTTATTGACCAAGTTCTGACTTTTCTAGGCCAATTACTTGCAGAGGTTGTAGTTTAGCTTCCTAGACTTATTGCCGCGGGTATGGTGAATCAGACTATGTTGAGTCCCTCAATTCTTTACCTGCGCAGAAATCTACTTTTCTTTCCTCTTACTAAAAAGAGGCAAAAGAAAGGAAGGTAGAGTGGGTAAAGACAGAACACTCCTTGAATACTGCAGGTGCACAGAATTTTCCACCTAAAGTAGATGTTTTTTAATTATCAAAGAAAAAGAAAAAAAAAATTCTGTGGCCACCTTTCCTCCTTGCCCCACTGAAACGGCAGAGACGGCTTATAAGGTTTCCCAGGAAGGTGGCTCATGGCTTGGAACACTCTCAGGCTGGAGTGATGGAGCTCCCTGTTAGGTCTTCCCAAGGTGCGCCTTTACCGTCTCCTCTCCTTTACCTTCTCCTCTCCTTTCTCCTTTCCAAGGGAAGCCAGAGGTGGCCTGCTCCTGGGCTCAGGCTCCTGGACTTAAAGCCTGGTTGGCTGTGGCTGGGTATAGGGTAGCCCAGGGCAGGTGGGACTAGCGAGACTCACTCTTGGGCTGCAGAGATGGGAAGTGATGGGCTTTGGCCTCCCTCTATGCTGAACCCTCTTTCCTCACTCCTTCCACAGAGCTGGGCACTTCCTCCTGCAAGCTGCTGTGCAGGAGGTATTTGCTCCCCTCAGGAATGCATGCCATGCTTCCTCTGTCAACCTCATGGAAAGAAGGAGGGGAGGGGAGGGTACTACAGGGGCATTCAGCTTCTCATGTTATAGTAATCACATATCATCATGCATCTGATAATTTTTAAAGTTTATTGTGGTCATGTTACATTAATAAACAATAAAAGTTAAGCAGTAGATTTTGAGGGACATAATATCTTTAATCACTCTTTTAGGACCTTGGTATTTAATCACCAATAAGCAATAGCTTCAAAGTTTTGAGCTCACCAAGGGACAGATATCTTTCTTCTTACCAGAAATTGCTTTAAGTAGAGTAGAGGCATTGTCACAGCTTGAGAAAGTCTCACTTCACCTCTGGCTTCACTCCAAAATTTTGAGACCACCTAAGGACAGATATCTTTGTTCTTAGCAGAAATTGCATTAACTAGGGGTATTGTTGCAGTTTCAGGTAGTCTCGCTTCACCTCTGGCTTCGGATGTTTGAAGGTGACTTAAAGCATCTTTTTTGAGGAGTGCAAGTTTCCTAGATCTTGAACTTGCTAGACTGAGACTAAAAGATACCAGGTCTGCAAGTCCATAAAATTTTAAGAGCACGAAACCACAAGATTCAGAGAAAATGAGAACTCAAGCCTGTGAAACTGCAAAAGAGCAGCCAGTAAGAATGCAGGAGTGTGGTATCACCATGAGACTGGGAGACCACAAGACTTCAAGGCCGTGGGACTGGCATTTATCAGACATTGAAATTGGGAGACCGAGACTGCAGATCTCTTTCTGCTTTCCAGCTGTGCTTTCAGTCTCTGCTTACTCAGCAAAATTTCACTGTAAAGGAATTCCTCATTGCAGAGAATTGCCTTTGCATTTAAGTCTTCTTTAGATTCAAATTTGAAACACCAGCTTGCAGGCTTGTCAACATTTTGGGAAATTTACTTCTGAGCAAAGAATTCCCTGACAAGCTCAATCCTCCACCTGATCTGTTCCCAGCCTCAGCAATTGGCCCTGTTTGTGAATGCATCTTCTGTTATCACCTATGGAGCACTTACTTCTCAAGAGTTAAGATTTCTTAGACTCCTTCATGTCCATAATTATCAAATGTCTTTGAAGAAAAGTATGTATTTATGCTTTAGTAAGAAATTCTAGTTGGGAGGGAATGAAATCCTTATCTTCTCCATCTTAACTAAAAGTAAAAATTCCAACTTGAATTCTGGTAACTTTAGGAAAAATTCTGTCACATCTATGGCTTTAGCAGTGAGTAAGTGGTCAGGGATATACTTGGGTAACAATCTATTAGCTTTGGAGAAATTAAAACCCTTACCCAAACAGAAAGAGGGCAGGGGTTGGCAGTGTGGGTCATGGATTAGAGTTTTTGGGCAATCTCATTGTTGCAGAAGCTCTCTCTTAAATCCCTGTCTTGAATCAACACCTGGGAAAAAAAACCGAATCTACGTACAACAGTGGGGAGAGGTGGTGGGTTTAGGATAGACCCTGGCTGTCTTCCAAAGAGATAATAAACTGAGACCACTTTTATGATAAATGTCATGGTGCTTTTGCAAAAAAAAAAAAAGATCTCTGTTATTAAAAAATTATACACCCCTTTTGTTTCAGAGTTAGTTGGCTGGGATTGATTTTTTTTCTGTTGCTATAAACATAAAATAAAATATGAACCCATGTAATCTGAAGACTTTCTAATGAAATCCTTTAGGAGTCAGTGCCAACATTAAATGTAAGTCAACTTATTTCACTCCACTGCACTTCAGAAACCAATTTCAATTTCTCTCATATTACAAGCCAGGAACTTTGTGATGACAAACATCGTTTGGGGTAGGATCTCCCTGAGCCTCTTCTCCAAACTCACATCTTACAGTTCTGCCATTGCAGCCTACCTCCTACTATTACTTAAGAGGCCAGACTTTCACATGGACTGTCCCCTCTCCCCTTGTCACAGATTTCCATATGGCCAATTTCTTAGTCTTTGCCCACATGTCATGCTCTCCATAAACATTCCTATTTATAAGCCTATTGACTTGGTACCATCTCCTTTAGGAGCATTTATTACCATCGAATATCCTATATATGTTACTTGTTTTGTTTATTATTTATTTCCTATCTCCCCAACTCCCCCTAAAATGAGAGTCCAATAATAAAAGAAATCTTAGTCTTTTTGATTCACTAGTGTGTCCTAAGGGCTCAGAAAAATGCCTAGCCAGTAGCAATAACTCAATACAGGCATGCATCACTTAACATTGAAGATAGATTCTGAGAAATGTGTCATTAGGTGATTTTGTCATTGTGCAAATATAGAGTGTACTCACACAATCCTATATGGTATAGCCTACTACACAGTTAGGTTATATGGTATAAACAACTATACATCTAGGTTATACACTTTAGCCTACTACACACCTAGACAATATGGTTTGGCTTACTGTATACCTAGATTATGTGGTGTAGACTACTACACACCTAGGCTATATAGTTTATCCTACTCCTCACCTAGGCTGCATGGGATAGTCTATTATATACCTAGATTATATGGTTTAGCTTACCACACACCTAGGCTATATGGTTTAGACTACTAAACACCTAGACTACTTGGTTTAGCTTATTATACACCTATATCATATGGTATAACCTATTACCCACCTAGGCTATATGGCTTATCCTACTACACACATAAGCTATATGGTTTAGCTTATTACACACCTAGATTGTATGGTGTAGCCTACTATACACCTAGGCTATATGCTTTATCCTACTACACACATAGGCTATATGGTTTAGCTTATTACCCACCTAGGTTATATAGTGTAGCCTACTATATACCTAGGATACATGGTTTATCCTATTACATACCTAGGCTATATGGGTAAGCTTATTACACACCTAGGCTATATGGTGTAGCCTACGACACACCTAGGCTATACAGTTTATTTTACTACACACCTAGGCTACATGGTATAGCTTAATACACACCTAGGTTATATGGTATAGCCTACTAGGCTATATGGCTTAGCTTACTATATACCTACATTATATGGCATAGACTACTATACACCAAGGCTATATGGTATAGCCTTCTACACATCTATTTTATAGTAGCCTATCACACACCTAGGCTATATGGTTTATCCTATTACACACCTAAGCTATATGGCTAAGCCTACTATATACCTAGATTATATAGTAAAACATACTATACGCCTAGGTTTAGCTTACTACACAGATAGGTTATTTGATATAGCCTACTACACACCTAGTTTATATGGTATAAATGATTGCACAATGAGGCTATATGGTTTAGCTTAATACATACCTAGATCATATGGTATAGCCTACCACACAGCTAGATTATATGGTATAGCCTATTGCTCCTAGGCTACAAACCTGTTCAGTGCTGAATATTGTAGGTAATTTTAATATAGTGGTATTTGTTTATCAAAACAAATCTAAACACAGAAAAAGTCAACATACCAGAATCTCTGGGACACATTCAAAGCAGTGTGTACAGGGAAATTTATAGCACTAAATGTCCACAAGAGAAAGCAGGAAAGATCTAAAATTGACACCCTAACATCCCAGTTAAAAGAACTAGAGAAGCAAGAGCAAACACATTCAAAAGCTAGCAGAAGGCAAGAAATAACTAAGATCAGAGCAGAACTGAAGGAAATAGAGATACAAAAATACATTCAAAAAATCAATGAATCCAGGAGCTGGTTTTTTTAAAAGATCAACAAAATTGATAGACCGCTGGCAAGACTAATAAAGAAGAAAAGAGAGAAGAATCAAATAGACGCAATAAAAAATGATAAAGGGAATATTACCACCTATCCCACGGAAATACAAACTACCATCAGAGAATACTATAAACATCTCTATGCAAATAAACTAGAAAATTTAGAAGAAATGGATAATTCCTTGACACATACACCCTCTCAAGACTAAACCAAGAAGTTGAATCTCTGAATAGACCAATAACAGGTTCTGAAATTGAGGCAATAATTAATAGCTTGCCAACCAAAAAAAGTCCAGGACCAGATGGATTCACAGCTGAATTCTACCAGAGGTACAAAGAGGAGCTGGTACCATTCCTTCCGAAACTATTCCAATCAATAGAAAAAGAAGGAATCCTCCCTAACACATTTTATGAGGCCAGGATCATCCTGATACCAAAGCCTGGCAGAGACACAACAAAAAAAAAGAATTTTAGACTAATACACCTGATGAACATCGATGCAAAAATCCTCAATAAAATACTGGCAAACCGAATCCAGCAGCACATCAGAAAGCTTATCCACCATGATCAAGTGGGCTTCATCCTTGGGATGCAAGGCTGGTTCAACATACACAAATCAATAAACATAATCCAGCTATAAACAGAACCAAAGACAAAAACCACATGATTATCTCAATAGATGCAGAAAAGGCCTTTGACAAAATTCAACAACCCTTCATGCTAAAAACTCTCAATAAATTAGGTATTGATGGGACGTATCTCAAAATAATAAGAGCTATTTATGACAAACCCACAGCCAATATCATACTGAATGGGCAAAAACTGGAAGCATTCCCTTTGAAAACTGGCACAAGACAGGGATGCCCTCTCACCACTCCTATTCAACATAGTGTTGGAAGTTCTGGCCAGGGCAATCAGGCAGGAGAAGGAAATAAAGGGCATTCAATTAGAAAAAGAGGAAGTCAAATTGTCCCTGTTTGCAGATGACATGATTGTATATCTAGAAAACCCCATTGTCTCAGCCCAAAATCTCCTTAAGCTGATAAGTAACTTCAGCAAAATCTCAGGATAGAAAATCAATGTGCAAAAATCACAAGCATTCTTATATACCAATCACAGACAAACAGAGAGCCAAATCATGAGTGAACTCCCATTCACAATTGCTTCAAAGAGAATAAAATACCTAGGAATCCAACTCACAAGGGACGTGAAGGACTTCTTCAAGGAGAACTACAAACCACTGCTCAATGAAATAAAAGAGGATACAAACAAATGGAAGAACATTCCATGCTCATGGGTAGGAAGAATAAATATCATGAAAATGGCCATACTGCCCAAGGTAATTTATAGATTAAATGTCATCCCCATCAAGCTACCAATGACTTTCTTCACAGAATTGGAGAAAACTACTTTAAAGTTCATATGGAACCAAAAAAGAGCCCACATTGCCAAGTTAATCCTAAGCCAAAAGAAGAAAGCTGGAGGCATCACACTACTCGACTTCAAACTCTACTACAAGGCTACAATAACCAAAACAGCATGGTGCTGGTAACAAAACAGAGATATAGACCAATGGAATAGAACAGAGCCCTCAGAAATGATGCCGCATATCTACAACTATCTGATCTTTGACAAACCTGACAAAAACAAGAAATGGGGAAAGGATTCCCTATTTAATAAATGGTGCTGGGAAAACTGGCTAGCCATATGTAGAAAGCTGAAACTGGATCCCTTCCTTACACCTTATACAAAAATTAATTCAAGATGGATTAAAGACTTACATGTTAGACCTAAAACCACAAAAACCCTAGAAGAAAACCTAGGCAATACCATTCAGGACATAGGCATGGACAAGGTCTTCATGTCTAAAACACCAAAAGCAATGGCAACAAAAGCCAAAATTGACAAATGGGATCTAATTAAACTAAAGAGCTTCTGCACAGCAAAAGAAACTACCATCAGAGTGAACAGGAAACCTACAGAATGGGAGAAAATTTTTTGCAATCTACTCATCTGACAAAGGGCTAATATCCAGAATCTACAATGAAATCCAACAAATTTACAAGAAAAAAACAAACATCCCTATCACAAAGTGGGCGAAAGATACGAACAGACACTTCTCAAAAGAAGACATTTATGCAGCCAAAAGACACAAGAAAAAATGCTCATCATCACTGGCCATCAGAGAAATGCAAATCAAAACCACACTGAGATACCATCTCACACCAGTTAGAATGGCCATCATTAAAAAGTCAGGAAACAACAGGTGCTGGAGAGGATGTGGAGAAACAGGAACACTTTTACACTGTTGGTGGGACTGTAAACTAGTTCAACCATTGTGGAATTCAGTGTGGTGATTCCTCAGGGATCTAGAACTAGAAATACCATTTGACCCAGCCATTCCGTTACCGGGTATATACCCAAAGTATTATAAATCATGCTGCTATAAAGACACATGCACATGTATGTTTATTGCGGCACTATTCACAATAGCAAAGACTTGGCACCAACCCAAATGTCCAACAATAATAGACTGGATTAAGAAAATGTGGCACATATACACCATGGAATACTATGCAGCCATAAAAAATGATGGCTTCATGTCCTTTGTAGGGACATGGATGAAGCTGGAAACCATCATTCTCAGCAAACTATCACAGGGACAAAAAACCAAGCACTGCATGTTAACACATGCACACAGGAAGGGGAACATCACACACCAGGGCCTGTTGTGGGGTGGGGGGAGTGGGAAGGGATAGCATTAGGAGATATACCTAATGTTAAATGATGAGTTAATGGGTGCAGCACACCAACATGGCACATGTATACGTATGTAACAAACCTGTACATTGTGTACATGTACCCTAAAACTTAAAGTATAATAAAAATAAATAAATAAAAATAAACAAAAAAAGAATTGAGAGTGCAGAAATAAGCTCATATATATTTATGTACAACTGATTTTTGACAAGGGTGTTTGAACCAAAAAGCATGAAGAATAAAGGAAAATAGATAATTTTTACTTCAACAAAATTAAAACACTTGTGTTTAAAAGGACACCATCAAGAAAGTGAAAATTCAGAGAAAATATTTGCACATCCTATACCTAAGGAACATGTATCTAGAATAGATAAGGACGTCTTCAAACTCAATAATAAGAAGACAACTCAATTTTTTAAATGGGCAAAGGATCTGAATGGATATTTTTCCAAAGAAAATACTCAGATGACTAATAAACACATGAAGAGGTACTCTGTCATTAGTCATCAGGACATGGATCAAAGCCACAATGAAATATCACCTTATTACCCCAGAACTACCAGGCAGCTAGAATCAGAAAGTCAGAGAATAACAAGTATAGTGATGATGTGGAGAAAATAGAACTCATTCATTTCTGGTGAGAATGTAAAATATAGTAATGTAATTTATTAAGAATAGTTGGAGTATGGGAGTACTAAGGACCATCCAGACATAGTGCAAGTTAATCTGCAGGACTTGACTACTCTGGGATAATGTGTGTCTTCTGTTTGAAGGAGATGCTTGAATTGACATCTGAAGGATGATTACCATTAACTTGGTAAAGGAGAGGAAGACCATTTCAAGCAAAGGGTATTATTTGCATAAATACTCTGAGCATGAAATGAAAATGATGCATTGGACAGGCAGAAGAGGGAGTTTGCTTGGTTGAAAAGCAGTAAGTAAAGTTACAAATGGCTGATGTAAGGCTTGTGGTACAGACAGGGAGCAGATCGTGTAAAACTTGGTGCTTTATATTAAATAGTGCATTTAAATCTGATTTACTTTCCATACTGATATGCAATACTTCTCTAACTCCTTGAACCATGATTGATTAACCTATTCTCATTGACCTACCTGGAGAGGATGCATTTGAAGTGCAATATTTTAACTCAGAGGGTTTCAAAGGATTGTAATTTTATTATTTTTAAACTTAGAAGTTAGAAATGCTCGCATAGTGCTTCTTATACTCCTAGAGAGACGTTTAATGGAGTGGATGAGGCTCATCAATAATTAGCAGCAACATTTGCATATAATTAGTTCTTTGATGCCTTATAAACCAGTTTCTCTCTTAAGTAAACTTCAGAGTTATGTTTACATTGTCAATTTTTTCTTCAGAAAAAACGTATTTCAAAAAAGGAGTGAGCTGAAAAGATTTTACCAGCATCATTTTGCTCCTTTGGGAGATTCTAAATGCATATGCAAGATCTTCTGGAAGAGAATCTGTTTTGATCAGAAATCAGTGACGGAGGAAGCCTCCCTGAGGTTTTAGACACACACACACACACACACACAGAGCATGAAGAGATTTTCAACATGGCAAAAATACAAATGTTGGGATCGGGACAATCGGAAGAAATACAATGACCTCTTTAAATCAAGTGAAGGAAATATATATATATATATATATATATATATATACACACACACACACGTACACACATGCACACACTTATTTAAATCAAATGAAAGAAATATATTTAATATATATTGAAAATACATATATAGAAAAAACGGGAAATAAGTAGCTGTAGGCAGACCTTTCAAAGACAAATAATTTATACATACATAAAAACATATAATTTAGATGTTATAAAATTATATATGAATATATGTTTTAAAATTATATAAAATTATATGTAAATATATGTTTTCTAATATAATTATATATTTTATATAATTAAATATATATTTTTTCTTCACTTAATTTAAAGAGGTCCTTGTATTTCTGCCCTGATCCCAAAATTGGTATTTTCTCCATGTTGGAAATTTCTTTATGCTCTCTGTACCCTAATTATATTTAGAGCTACACAATGGGGACAGGAAAGGGGAATGGGAGGGAGAGTTGAAAACAAAAATACGAAACCAAAACCAAAAAATGTGCTGGTTTCTCATACTTGCTCCCCAATCAAATGGTAAAATGTATGTGATTGTATATGGGGGA
Organism: Symphalangus syndactylus; assembly: GCF_028878055.3. Classification (NCBI taxonomy): domain Eukaryota; kingdom Metazoa; phylum Chordata; class Mammalia; order Primates; family Hylobatidae; genus Symphalangus; species Symphalangus syndactylus. The sequence goes on along the minus strand of NC_072428.2, from coordinate 26,895,704 downwards.
GGCATGGATGTATAAGGTTCGTGGACATAAGGCTGTTGAATTTGAGTATTTTTTGTGTTTTTGTGATTTTACATTTGAATCATTGTGAGAGATGTGAATGTATGTGATGTGTATATAAACTTGTTCATAAAACTAGTAAACTGAGACTTTTCTGGTCTATGTATTCTAAGTCATTTTTTCTTTGGATGTCTGCCTGTGAGCAGCTTGTGAAATGGAGACTAAATTACTTGTCTTTGAAATGCCTGCCTACAGCTACTTATTTCCTTTTTTTTATTGTTACTGGTCAACCTGTTAGTCAATTAACAACATTTGTTGATTTTAATATGCTAAGCAGAAAGAGGTGCTAACTATAGAGACAGTGGCTTTAGAGAACTCATAGAAACAAAGAGAAATAGCAGGAATTAAATGGCTAAATATAGTCTAGTCTCTTGAATAAACACACGACAGTAGTTCTTTTTAAGAGCACTCAAGAATAAAAAGATGATACAGAACAGAGCCTTTTCAGAAAGCGTTATGATTCCTATTTTTCTATGTCTCATCTTATGGGCTTCAAATGTCAAAAGGTTGTTGGTTGGTTGGTTGGTTTACATTTTGAGCCATTGGACATCTCATAAACTCCCATTCTCTATTATTTCTCACTAGTGAATACTGTTGGATATGACTTTTATGGGCCAATTCTTTTACTATTTGCCACTCTCAGTTATACATAAAGAAAAACATAAGAAGTGAAGGAAAGGAAGAAGAGGTGGACCCAGAAAAAAAAGGCCCCGAAGGATAGTCAAAAGATAAGAGCACTAGTGTAGGAAGCTAGAGGCCTAAATTCTAGTAATTACTTGGCCATTCAGTAGTATATGCAACTATATCTTCTAACCTTACTGTTAGTGGACTTAAGTGGTTGCCCTAAGTTTTCAGAATGTGTTCTGTGGTAGTACTTCACAGGTCACCTTCGAGGATAAGAGATAGGATTGTTACCTATTTTATGATATACATTTAATTAGGAAAAGACTCTGGCCCTAATAGCAGCATGAAAATTATTGGATAGAATATTCTCTCAGACCCTTCCTTGTTGAAAAATTCTCAAAATTCAGCACTCAACTAGGAAGATTGGACCTGCTAGGTTGTGGCTTCTGGAAACTACAAAGCGGCACTGTCATTTGAGCACAGACTGGTCTCTTGAAGGTGGCAGTTTTCTCTCACAGTATTCAGAAATTCAGAGAGAATGATATGTTTAAAGACCACAGAGAGATATTTTAAAGATTTCAGTAATCTCTGACTACAAAGTGTTCTTTTTCCAATGTAGTTTTGTTTGGGGAGCTTCCACATTCAGCAAGAGTGTCAGAAAGCCATACCATAATGTGCCTAGAGAGGAAATTAATAGCAACATGGTGAGGACTCACTGTAAGAACCATAGTATATACTAGTTAAAGTAAACGCTAATAGATATAACAGATATGCCTCCAAAATCTCAGTGGATTAATGAAATAGAAGTTTAAGTTGCTAACGTAAAGTGCAGAAAATGCATTTCTGATCAAAAGATTGTTCTCTACCAAGAGGTCATTTAGGGATAAAATGTCTTTCCATTTTCCAACTCTGCTGTCTTCAATCTACAGCCTCCCAGGTCACTGTGCTCATCAGGAGAGAAGAATGAAGTTGTCATGTGGGAAGTTTCTATGAATCAGTCCTGAAAGCAGTACACATCTGTTCTGCTCACATTCCACACTAATCTGTCACATGACCATTTGATTACTGCAAAGCATAGTGGGAGAGATAATCTGTGTGACTAGGAGAAAAAAAAAAAGAATTCAGAAGTCAGACTATGCTTCATAGCACTAAATCATCAGAAGACATCTATAACATAGATCCATTATTATGTCCAGTCTATAGCTGAGAATATGGGACCACAAAGAAATTAAATAGTAAGTTCTAAATATGGGATTTGAATCCATTTCCCAATACTGCCAAAAATACATTTTCCCAATAAAGCATGGAAAATTCAATATAATTCAGAAGGCCCTTTTCTCCACCTTCAATGCTTCATTCTTTGTAAATTATTGAATACTCTATATGTTAGAATTCTTTGCTTTTCTGCAAATCTAGTTGAAACTGGGTAGAGGGAAAGTGGCAACATAGTTAAGACATAATAGCTACAAAACAAGAGAGATGCAAACGTTACATTACGGTCAAAAATGTAAAACACACATAGAAGATGACTGGAAAGAAATATGCTCAAAAGATCAATCGAAGCTGCTCTGTGGGATGACAATATGGAAACACTTTATATCTTAATACAATGTACTTTTCTATGTTGTTTTAATTTAGAAAATTGATATGTTTGCATTTATAATAAAACATTCACTATAAAAAGAAAGGGTGCACTGGAACAAGGTCACTGTAGTTTTATGGTGATGGGATAAGCAGCATTTGCCAAATCCATTACCATTTCCCTCAGTGAATAAGACATGCATGGACTCTGCTCTCACAATGGCACACAGCAGTCCTGTGGGGAAGAGGGAGGACAGCAAAGGCCCTGATTGGGTTTCTCTTGACATCTGCTTATTTATTGCTGAAAACTCCATTTACCAGTTACCAGATACAATTGTGCACACCAGGAGGTCACGATTAATGATTTAAGCTCCTTTAATTTGTATTTCTAATTATTATAATCTGGAAGCTTTAAAAACATAGAGTATCTAATAACTTGTTGCATCACAATTCCCAGAACTGGAAAAATGTAATCAACTATGATGGTCGAACTCCTCTGTAGAAGTTACTCCAGTGACTTAGCTTTACGTGACCACCTCATCTGTGCAGAAATTCTGCTTTTAGAGTCCCTGTAAAAGAGACTGTGATCCAAATGACTCTACACCAACCCAAATGGGCACTGGATTAAGAGCCTATGGAACTGCCTGACCAGAGACTAACAGGTTTTTATCTCTTGAGAACCCAGACAAAGCAAGAGGACTGCAGTGAGTCAGTTGCTGCTGGATGTGGAAAATGTACGATTGTAAAGCACTGTGAATGCTAATGGTGTTGTAGAAACCAAAGGCCAAGAGGAGGTTGATGTTATGGGAGTAAGATCTAGGACTCCTGCCTAAAAGTCAATCCTTAGAGAGACAAGATGGAAGCAGCTGCACGGCAGAGATGAGAAAGAATTATGGCACCCAGCAGGATTGAGGCAGAGAGAGAAAGAGGAGCAGTCTGATACCTTCCTGAGTCCCAGGGGACTCCCTCCAGTTTGCTTCCATGATGTATCACTGAACCTGTACAACTTGCCCCCTAAAAAAGGGGGGCAGTGAGTGATCTAGGAAGCCTGTTGCAGTGAAACATACTGCACTAGTTCAGAAATCTCTCTAGAATCACATTTCTCCGAATAAATTTGTTACTTTTACAGCTTTATTTGAGGTATACTATACAAAACATAGAATACAACACACAGCATATATTTAAAGTGAACAACTTTGTAAGTTCTGACGTAAGTATTTACCTAGGCAACTATCACCAAAATCAAGATAATGAATGTATCCAGCACCATCCAAAATCTATTTTTGCCTCTTTGTGATATCTCATTCCCAATCCTCCCTACCTCTTCCTCTCTTCAGGCACCAATTGATCTAATTTCTGTCACTAGAAATTAGTTTTAATTTTCTAGATTTTTAAGTAAATGGAATCACATAGTAGTTGCTTTGATTCATTGCTCTAGTTTCTTTTGCTTAGCATAATTATTTTGAGATTCACCAATGTTGTAGCATGATTCCATAGTTTATTACTTTTTATTGCTGAGGAGTATCCCATTATACAGATAAACCACATCTTAAGAAATTGATTCATATTTTGAAGGACTTTTGAGATATTTTTATTTGGGACTATTAAAAATGAGGCTGCTATGAACATTTGTGTACAATGTTTTGTTTGAACATAATCTTTTATTTATTTTTTTCTTGACAAATTTCTAGAGGCGGAACTCCACATCATAAGATAGGTATATGTTGAACTCCTTGAAATGACCAAACTCTTTTACAAAGGTTTGTGCCATTTATATTCCTCCCCAGGAATATATGAGAGTTCCGTTTTCTTTACATTCCACAAACACTTGGTTTGGTTATCTTTTTCTTTTAATTTTAGCCATTTTAGTAATACTACATTGTGGTTTTAATTCCACTTACCTAAAGGTAAATAGATAGCAGATAGATAGATAGATAGATGATAGATAGATAGATAGATGATAGATAAATAGATAGACAGATAGATAGATAGATAGATAGACAGACAGACAGATAGAAGATAAAGGCGGTATTTTCCCAGATATGTGCCTATGTAAAACTTATGAAATTGTCTACCTTAAATATGTAGACTTTTTCAAGTTCAGTTATGCCTTATTAAAGCAGTGAAAAAAAAGTAAAAGCTATATCTGGGGGAATGTGATTCTAAAATATATCTTTATACAAATATTTTCTAGATTCTGCTATACTGATTTACTTTTATACAAATTTGTTACACTAAATGCATACTGTGCTCCTGGCTGTAGCTTTAAGTTTTGGCACAGAATAGGGCTAGGCTCCCAAAGTTATTGCTCCTTTTCAAGGTTGACTTGGCCCTTCTAGGTCCTTTGATTTTCCATATGAATTTTAGAAATAGTTTTTTAAATTCTACAAAAATGGCTTGCCACGATTTTGCTTGGAGATACACTGAAAGTATAGACTGATCTTAATACTGAGTCTTCCGATTCATAAACATAACAAATATATACATTTTTAGGTCTTTTTCTTTCAGCAAGGTTTTTGAGTGGCCCATCTACAGGTGTTACATATATTTTGTCATATCCCTAAGGATTTCATATTTTTGGTACTATTGTAACTGGTATTGTTTTTATAATTTTCATTTCAAATGTTTATTGCTATAAATATAATAGTTTTTTTAAAAAAAACTTACATCTTGTAATCTTGCTAAACTTATGTTAGTTTTAGTGATTTTATTGTAGGTTTCATCAGATTTTCTGCATATACAATTATGTAAATAAAATATTTTTCTATAGTGTGAATTTTTTTATTTTTCCATTTCTTAGTTTGCCTTATTGCACTGATTAGAACATCCAACACAATGTGAATAGAAGTGGCGAGAGAAAATTTTGTCTTGTTTGCAATCTTAGGGAGAAAGAATTTAGTCTCTCAGTATTAGGTATAAGATTAGCTATAGGTTTTTTGTAGATGCCTTCTGTCAGGTTGAGGAAATTTTTTTCTGTGGCTACTTTGCTGAGAGTTTTCAAAAGGAATAGATGTTGGATTTTGTTAATACTTTTTATGCACCACTGATAAGAATACATTTTTTCTTTTTTAATTTGTTAATATGGTGAATAATATTCATTAAATTTGATTGCCACACTAACCTTGTGCTCTTAACATAAATTCCAATTGGCCACAGTACAGATTTTAACCACAAAATCAATTTCTTGAGTGATATTTTCTAAGATGATTTAGGTCATCTATCTCTTCTGAGTGAGCTTTGATAATGTCTTTCAAGGAATTTACCTTATTCATTTCAGTTGTCAAATATATTGCCTTGAAGTTATCGATACTATTCCTGTATTATCTTTAAAAAACCTTTTTATTTGAAATGAATATAGACTACTGTAGGAAGTTGCAAAACTATAGTCCTGTGTACACATTACTCAGCTTTCCCCAATGGCAACAACTTCTGTAGCTATCATTCAATGTCAAAACCAGAAAATTATTTCAACTCGACCTTATTTGGTTTTTACCATTTAATCTGAATTTATTTGCATGTGTGTGTATGTGTAGTTCTATTCAATTTTACCCTATGTATAAATTTCTATAACCTTTACCACAATCAAGATAGATTGTTCCATCACTGCCAAAGGACTCCTTTGTTCTACCTCTTTATCCACACTCCCTACTCCATCCACCCTGTCCCAGTCCCCTGACAACCAATAATCTGTTTACCATCTATATGATTTTGTCATTTTGAGAACATTACATAAGTGAAATTACAAAGCACATAGCACTTGTAGATTGACTTTTTTACTTAACATAATGCATTTGTTAATAGTTCATTTCTCTGTATTGCTAAATAATATTCTGTCTTTATGGGTATATTAGAGTTTGTTCAACCATTCACCCCCTGAAAGACATCTGCACTATTTCCAGTATTTTTCTGTTACGAATAATGCTGTTTTGAACATTTGTGGGCAATTTTTATATAAACTTTTTTAAATTCTCAGATGTAATATCTAGGTAGTATGGTAAGTGAATGTGTAGTTTTGGGGTTTTGTTTGTTTTTGTTTTTCAGAAACTGACAAACTATTTGCCAAAGTGACTCTGCTAATTTACATTTCTACTAACAAGGTATGAGATATCCAGTTTCTCTGCATACTTGCCAGCATTTGGTATTATCTCTATAATATTTAATATTAGCTATTCTAATAGAAGTGCAGTGATAGTTCATTCATTGCAGTTTTAATTTGCACATATCAAATGGCTAACAATGATGAGCATTGTTTATGTACCTTACTTGCCACCTGTAGCTCCCTTTCGGTGAGGTATCTGTTGCTTATCCCTTTGATAGCTTTATAATCGGTAGCAGCATCATCTCTCTGATTCCTTATAGTGAAATGATGTCATGTTGGTTTTCTCAGTCTAGACATATGTTTATTAACATTCCTTATTTTTTCAAATGAAAGATCTTCCTTGCTTTCCTATCTGATCTTTCTTATTATCCTTCTTCTGTTTACTGTGGCTATATACTTTTCTTCTTTTTCTTGTTTCTGAAGGTGGAAGTTGAAGTTGTTTGAGATATCCTGCTTCTCTGATGTATCTTTTTTTCTAATATTTTTATAGTATAAATGCCCCATTAAGGACTGCCTTAGTGTTATCTAACAAATTTTGAAATACTAAGTTTTTTGATTGAGTTAAAATTATTTTCTAACCTCTTTTTGATTCCTTCTTTGATATATGGATTATTTAGAAATGTTCTATTTAGTTACCAAAGATTTAAAAATTTTTATCTAGAGATATTTTTGTTATTAATTTCTAATTTAATTCCATGGTATCAGAGATTAAATTCTGTAAGACTTAAGTCCTTTCAAGTTTATTGAAATTTGTTTTATTGTACCAAATATAGTCTGACATGATAAATGTTCTAAAAGCAAAGCACTCAAAAATGAAATGTATTTTCCTAATTTTGTGTGGAGTGTTCTATAAATACACATTAAGCCAAATTGGTTGATTGTGTTTTCCAAGTCTTCTTTGTCTTTAATGATTTCCTGTGTACTTGTTATATCAATTTTTCAGAGAGATATTGAGGTCTCCAACTATAATTGTGATTTCTCTATTTCTCTTTATTTATGAATTTTTGCCTCATATATTTTGAAACTCTGGTATTAGGCATTTAAACATTTAAAATTGTTATCTCTTCTTGATAAATAGAACTCTTTATCTTAATGACATTCACCTCCACATCCCTGGTAATATTCTTGGATCTGCAATCCACTAAGTGTGTTGTTCCTATAGCCATCCTAGTTGTGTGTGTGTGTGTGTCAGCATAGCATATTATTTTTCATACTTATACTTTAAATCTAAAGCTATGAATAGGTTAAAAGTAAAATTCTTTTTGTTGTTGTTGTTGTTGTTGTTGTTTTTTGAGACAGAGTCTTGCTCTGTCGCCAGGCTGGAGTGCAGGTGGTGCAGTCTCGTCTCACTGCAACTTCTGCCTCCCGTGTTCAAGTAATTCCGCTGCCTCAGCCTCCCGAGTAGCTGGAATTACAGGCGCATGCCACCATGCCTGGCTAATTTTTTTGTATTTTAGTAGAGAAGGCATTTCACCATGTTGGCCAGGATGGTCTTGATCTCCTGACCTCATGATCCACCCGCCTCAGCTCCCAAAGATTTAAAGTATAATTCTTATAAGCACCCTATAGTTTGGAATGTCTAAAAAGTTAATAAATGTTATTGTTTTGAATAGTTTTAGGTTTGCCAAAAAAAAAAAAAAATGAGTGAAAAGCACAGAGTTTTCATATATGCCCTCACCTCCCACAATTTCCTCTATTTTTAATATATTAGTGTGGTACCTTAGTTCCAATCGATGATGAAACTGCATACATTATTATTGACTGAAGTTCATAGTTTACATTAGGATTCACTCTTGGTGTTGTATATTCTATAGGTTTTGACAAATGTATAATGACATGTATCTACCACGTCAATTGAGAAAAATGGCGAGACAAGTCTCAATCATTTTAGGAGGTTTATTTGCCAAGTTAAGGATGCACACCGGGGAGATAGGACTATGCCTTCCTCTGAAGATGATTTTGAGGGCTCCATATTTAAAGGGGAAAAGGTGGAGCATTGAAAAGTACTTAATTTTCATGTAAGAGAGGTTAGGGAAAAAATAGTCATTCATGCCTTCGTCTGGCTCAGTGTATCTGCATTCGTTACATAAGATGACACAGACAAATGGAGCAGAGAAAAAACGTAGGTAATCTGCATTTTTACATAAGATAACATAGACAAAATGGGGCAGGGGAACAATTAGATATCATTTATATCTGGCGGGCAGGGGAGGTGACTGCACCTGTAAAGATAAACTATGAATGTACATTGCCATGGTGACATTTTAACAGATACGCCTTAGAGTAAAGATCTTGGAGCTCACTAGGAATTTCCTTGTGGGCAAAATATGGGGGAAGTGTGTAGCTTTTCATATTTTAGCCATCTTATTTAGGAGCCAAAAGGGGAGGAAGGTTTGCATGACCCAGTTTCCAGCTTAACTCTTTCCTGCGGCTCAATGAGTTTGGGGTCCCTAGGTTTATTTTCCTTTCACAACCATACAGAGCAATAGTTTCACCACCCTAATAATCCTCTGTGCTCTACGTATTCATCCCTCTTTTGCTCTCCCCAACTTCTGGTAACCACTGATATTTTCACTTTTTCTATAGTTTGTCTTTTCCAGAATGTCATATACTTAGAATCATTCAGTATGTAGCCATTTCAGTTTAGCTCCTTTCATTTAGCAGTATGATTTAAGATTCCTTCATGTCTTTTCATGGATGGATAGCTTATTGATTTAGTCACAGAGTAATATTTCATTGTGGATTTACTACAGCTCGCTTTATCCATTCACCTACTGAAAGACATCTTGGTTGTTTCTAAGTGTTACATTATGAGTAAAGTTGCTGGCATTGTTTTTTACTTCTATCTTTTTGTTAGATTGTTTTACATTTCATTTACATTTAATGTAATTTTTAAGATTTCCATCTATCATCTTATTAGTTTTCTATTTGTGTGATTTGTTTATTGCTGTTTCTACCCCCTCCCCCTTGCCTTTTGTTGATAAAATCAGTCTATTTATGATTATATTTTAAGCATTTTACTTATTATTTATAATTTTTGTTTTGTTAATTTAGTAACTGACTTAGGGTTTATGGAACACATATTTAACTTATAATTATATGCCTTCAAGTAACTTTGTACTATTTCATATGTAGTATAAGAACCTTGCAGTATCTTCTCTCAGCTTTTGTAATCTTGCTGCCATACACTTTACTTTTATATATGCCATAAAGTACACAGTAAGTTATTATTTTTATGTAAATGATAAATTATTTTGGAAGAAATTTAAATAGAAAGAGTTATACATTTATCCATCCCATTACCATTTTTGGAGCTCTTCTTTTATATGCATCCATGTTTCCATCTCCTATAATTTTAGTTCTGTGCTTAAAGGAGTTATTGTAGTACAGGTCTGCTAGTGATAAAGTCTTTCAGGTTTTATTCATGTGAAGCCTTTACTTGTTCATGGTTATTAAAAGGTACTTTCATTTTCATTGGGTATGGATTTTTTTTTTTTAATTATTGAGACAGAGTTTCACTCTGTCACCCAGGCTGGAGTGGAGAGGCGCCATCTCGACTCACTGCACCCTCTGCCCCTTGGGTTCAAGCAATTCTCCTGCCTCAGCCTGCCGAGTAGCTGGGATTACAGGTGCTTGCCTCCATACCCGGCTAATTTTTGTATTTTTAGTGGAGATGGGGTTTCACCATTTTGGCCAGGCTGATCTTGAACTCCTGACCTGTGATCCACCTACTCAGCCTCCTAAAGTGCTGGGATTACAGGTGTGAGCCACCACGCCCAGCCTGGATATGGAATTTTAATTCTAATTTTAGGGCAATTTTATTCTTTCAATACTTGTAAGTGTTGTTTTATCTTACATTTGTTTCCAGTAAGAAATTGCTTGCGTTCTTCATTTTTTAAAAAATCTCTGTATATAGGCCTATTTTTATTCTGGATGCTTTTAAATATGTTTTCTTTTCATTTTTTTTTGGAGCAGTTTGACTGTGGTGTGCATTTATGTAGCTTCATATTTTGCGTGCTTGGGGTAAATTGAACTTCATGGATCTGTGGAGTTTTACTTTATATTTAATCTGGAAATTTTTCAGACATTATTTTGTCAAATAGTTTTTCAGTCCTGGACCCCTCACTTCTGGAACTCAAATTGTACTCATACTATGCCACTTCAAATTGTCCTAAAGCTCACTGGTGCTCTCTTTATTTTATTTTTCTCTTCTTTTTCTCTATGTGTTGCGTTTGAAATGGTTCCTATTGTTGTGCCTTCAGTTCACTAATCTTTTTATTGCACAATGTTTAATGGGTATAATTCTCAATCAGTATATTATTCACCTCAGATACTGTAGATTTATCTTTTAAAGTTCAATTAAGTTTTTTGTAATAACTCTCATGTTCCTATATTAGCTTTTTAATATGATAAATATTGTTATAAAAATTATTTTCATGTCCTTATCTACTCTTTTTAACATCTGTGTTCATTCTGGTTTATTTTGATTATTTGATTGTTTTCATTGATTATATATGGCACTTGATAGTGGCATTGCAGGACAAGAAGGGATAATGATTGATATTCTGGAATGGTTCTGGGGCATTTGGCTTTGCATATGAAAACTTTCATGAATAAAAGTACATATACAATCTAGGTTTGTGTAGGTATACTCTGTTATGTTTGCACAATAACAAAATCTCCTGAAAATGCATTTTTCAGAACGTATCCTCATCATTAAGTGATGCATGCTATACTCCAATCCTTTAAAATGTTTTTTTTCTTTCTCAGACTCCGTCTTCTCACATATATACATAAATTGAACCATACCAAATAGCTGAGAATGATGTCTAGAATTCTCTGGAAAAACATCTCTGTATGCCTAGTTCTGTTCTCTCTAGCCGTCTTCTCTGCAAATTCTTGCCTGAAGTTATCTTTGTCTTCTCAATTCAGAAAATCTGCCAGACTCCACTTGGTTTCATCATTCATATGCCATTACTGAGTATTCTCTCCAGGCAGAAAACTGCGGCAACCTTAGCTTTCACTTTATTAATTTCTCATTTCTCAGAAATCTCTGTCCTTCCATCCCCAGTATAGTGTCTTGAAAATCATTGCTTCATGTATTTTTCTGATTTTGCAGTGTTTCAGTTGCAAGGGTAATCATATATATATATATACACATACAGATACACACACACATACTTTAAGTTCTGGGATACATGTGCAAAACGTACAGTTTGTTACATAGGTATACACGTGCCATGGTGGTTTGCTGCACCCATTAACCTATCATCTATATTAGGTATTTCTCCTAATGCTATCCCTCCCCTAGCCCCTACCTCCCTGACAGGCCCTGCTGTGTGATGTTCCCCTCCCTGTGTCCATGTGTTCTCATTGTTCAACTCTTACTTATGAGTGAGAACATGGAGCAATTGGTTTTCTGTTCCTGTGTTAGTTTGCTGAGAATGATGGTTTCCAGCTTCATCCATGTCCCTGCAAAGGCCATGAACTCATCCTTTTTTATGGCTGCATAGTATTCCATGGTGTATATGTGCTACATTTTCTTAATCCGGTCTATCATTGATGGACATTTGGGTTGGTTCCAAGTCTTTGCTATTGTGAACAGTGCTGCAATAAACATATGTGTGCATGTGTCTTTCTTTATAGTAGAATGATTCATAATCCTTTGGGTATATACCCAGTAATGGGATTGCTGGGTCAAATGGCATTGCTGGTTCTGGATCTTTGAGGAATTGCCATACTGTCTTCCACAATGGAGGCCAATAGTAAGTGTTCACATAATTATGGAATTAAAGTAATGTTAATTTTAATTTTAAAGTAAATTTAATTCCTCTAAAGGGTAATCTTTTCCCTTTTACTCCATCCTAATAAATTATAAGTCCCCTAAATTATTTTTCTTAAAAAAAAACATTAGGGGAGGGGGGAGGGACAGCATTAGGAGATATACCTAATGCTAAATGACGAGTTAATGGGTGCAGGAAATCAACATGGCACATGGATACATATGTAACTAACAAACCTGCACCTCGTGCACATGTACCCTAAAACCTAAAGTATAATAATAAAAATAAAAAAAAGAACAGAAGGGAAAAAAAAAACATTATTCCTCTTAAAATAAAAAAAAGCCAGAGTTACATAAGTTTAGGAAGTATTAAAAATTATCAAGCAGGTGTCTTTGCTATAGGTATTTTCAGAAACTTGAATTTTCTAATGTAATTTCCTTACAAATATCAAAGGGTACAAAAATAGCAGATGCTATTTTAAACTATAAGCACTTCACCTGCCTTGTGGATTAACCAATATGCTTAATTCCTTCTGGAAAACATTATGAACAATGCCCTCAGTTTGCTGTAAAATACGTGACGAATGACTTCTTTTAAGCTACTTGCTTCAACTACCTCCAGCTGTGTATTTATCAAAATTCACATTTTTTATCTGTTTAGGTCAATAGTAACTGCTCTTACAATTATGTAATTAAATTAATTAAACATTACTTTTTAAACACCATGAAATAAATGTGCAAATTTTCAAGGAATATTATTTTACACTAATTAAGTAGGCTGTCTTGATAAAAGTTATTGGCAAAAAAAAAAGTTGATACTGATTTAGTCATAAGGAAGAAATCTAAAATACAGAGTAAAGATAATAGTAAAAATCTAGACTATTCTTCAGAGATTTTTTCACAGAATTAAAAAATATTCTCACATCACTCACAAAAATTTGAAACTAGAAAAATGATTGACACTGCAATCAGTGGACTCAAATAAAAGACTTTGGCTTTACAGCAAAAGACTGGCAAATAAATGCATGTTTGTATGCTTTATATTTAAGTAAAATTCTAAAGATACATAAACATTGTTTTAAATTAAATGTTTTTTTTTTTTGCCTTAAGGACATTTTTAATTACAAAGCTAAACACAAGTCCTAATAAGATTGGTTTTTAAAGCTTCTATTTGAGTAGTTTGTTCTCTACTTTAGTAATTTTCTTAGTCTATTTAATTATGTATTTTTTTTAGATTATTGTTTCTCATTGTTAACCAGCTTTGGCTGAAAAATATTCTAAAATACTCGCTTTTGCAGCTTTCCTTCATTTCCATGAGTAATAGAGTTAGATTGACAGTTCAAAGCAACTTAAAATTATTTTGAGCCACTTTTGTCTGAGAATTCCCATGTAAAGCAGGATAAATACCATATATAATGAATTAAACAGGTAGGTGGAAAAGTTGGTTACTGATGAACCAACACGACCCCCAGAAGATGGGCATTAAAAATGTTCTTCAAATGTCTTTCGACAATAGGGCAGAGAAAGAATGAAGATAATTTTCAAAATCACACAAAGGACATTTTGTTTCCAAAGATCACTTTAGAAACAAGAAATCAACCCCATCAAAAAGTGGGCAAAGGACATGAACAGACACTTCTCAAAAGAAGACATTTATGCAGCCAAAAAACACATGAAGAAATGCTCATCATCACTGGCCATCAGAGAAAGGCAAATCAAAACCACAATGAGATACCATCTCACACCAGTTAGAATAGCGATCATTAAAAAGTCAGGGAACAACAGGTGCTGGAGAGGACGTGGAGAAATAGGAACACTTTTACACTGTTGGTGGGACTGTAAACTAGTTCAACCATTGTGGAAGTCAGTGTGGCAATTCCTCAGGGATCTAGAACTAGAAATATCATTTGAGCCAGCCATCCCATTACTGGGTATATACCCAAAGGACTATAAATCATGCTGCTATAAAGACACATGCACACGTACGTTTATTGTGGCACTATTCACAATAGCAAAGAGTTGGAACCAACCCAAATGTCCAACAACGATAGACTGGATGAAGAAAATGTGGCACATATACACCATGGAATACTATGCAGCCATAAAAAAGGATGAGTTCATGTCCTTTGTAGGGACATGGATGAAACTGGAAACCATCATTCTCAGTCAACTATTGCAAGGACAAAAAAACCAAACACTGCATGTTCTCACTCATAGGTGGGAATTGAACAATGAGAACACATGGACACAGGAAGGGGAACATCACACTCCAGGGACCGTTGTGGGATGGGGGGAGGGAGGAGGGACAGCATTAGGAGATATACCTAATGCTAGACGACGAGTTGATGGGTGCAGCACACCAACATGGCACATGGATAGATATGTAACAAACCTGCAGGTTGTGCACATCTACCCTAAAACTTAAAGTACAATAATAATAATAATAATAAAGAAACAAGAAATCAAGATTGAGTCTTGCTATATTCCCTCTGTCTATACGATTTTAGTATTCAGATCAGAGAATGTCTAGAACTTACTGGAACCTAAATGACACCAGTCTTTTAAGCTTTAGTTTTACAATACAGAGATAAGACATTGGGAAAATAAAATAGGATTACAGAGCCCAGTACTCTGAATAGCTAAACATGAGATAAAATCTCATTATATTTACTTATTTTTTGTCTTGTTTTCATTTTGTCTGACTATATAAACAATAAAACTCTCTTGGTTTCTAATAGATTAAAAATATCTTTAACGTTGAGATACTGTGTCAATTTAGAGCTCTTAAATCAGACCCTCCTATTAATTTAAAGTTCCCTTGTTTTCAGTTAAATCAAGGGAGGCAAAATATTCACAAAGCCTCCTTTGTAAGTTCCATTGATCATCCCATCTTTTTCTCACTCTCCTAGTGTCTTCATTTTATCTTTACCACAGATTGAATTTCATAGTCAGTCCATTTAAACACTGCTTTGCATTTGTTTCAACCTCCTTGATTCTATCTCTAGGTTCATTCTATTCTGTTGTTAAAATCACAGTCCTGGTTAAATGTAATTCCTTACCTACTCAGAACTGCATCTGTATAGCTTGATGTGGCTGGATAAATACGTATGACCACGCAGGTTAAGATCATTACCACAAATCTCAAGCCCAACCTTTATTGCTTGGCAATAAAACTACATTTATTTAGTCCACTCATTGACTTACTTGTAAGAAGATTATTTTATGCATTCCTTTTTCTGTTCAAACCCCATTCTCATTTGGGTTTCTACTTCATTAAGGAAATTAAACTACTTGAGAAGAATTTCTACAAACTTCCACTACTGAAACTACTAACATATTAGCATTTGTGTTTATACACTCGCCCTTCTTTCCTATGTATATACAGAGATTATGCATGCTCCTATTTAAAGCCAATTCTCCAAATTTCCACCATATAACACCCTTTTATCTATTTAAGTACATTCATGTACTGCATAACGACATTTTGTTCAATTACAGGCGATATACACCAGTGGTCTCATAAGATCACACTACCTAATGTTTACTGTACTTTTTCCATATTTTAGATTTGTTTAGATACCCAAATACTTACAATTGTGTTGCAATTGCCTACAACATTCAGTACAGTAACCTGCTGTACAGGTTTGTAGCCCAGGAGCAATAGGCTATATTATATAGCCTAGGTGTGTAGTAGTCTATGCCATCTAGATTTGTAGAAGTACACTCTGAGGTTTGTACAATGATGAAATCACCTAATAATACATCTCTTAGAATATATGTCCATCCATAAGTGATGCATTACTGTAATTCATTAAAAAAAGTTCCCCTCTCTCCAAATGGATGGAACTAGAGGCTGTTATTCTAAATGAAATTACTCACATACAGAAAGTCAAAACTTGCATGTTCTCACTTATAAAAAGGAGCTAAATAATGGGTACACATGGACATATAGACAGGAGGGAGTGAGGTCTGAAATGCCCCCTATTAGGTACAATGCACACTATTTGGGTGATAGGAACACTAACAGCCCAGTCTTCAGCAGTATGCAAAACACCCATGTAACAAAACTGTACTGTGTTTTAGGCCATTCTTGCACTGCTATAAAGAAATACCTCAGGCTGGGTAATTTATAAAGAAAAGAGGTTTAATTTGCTCATGGTTTTGCAGGCTGCCCAGGAAGCCGGTGCTGGCCTCTGCTTATGGTGAGGCCTTAGGAGCTTATAATCATGGCAGAAGGCAATGAGAAGTCAGCACATCACATGGTGAGAGCAGGAGCAAGAGAGAAAGCGTGGAGGTGCCACACGCTTTTAAACAACCAGATCCCACTTAAACACAGAGTGAGGACTCACTCATTATCATAAAGACAGCACCAAGCTACTGATGAAGAGTCAACCCCCATGACCCAAACGCTTCCCACCAAGCCCCTCCTCCAACACTGGGAATCACATCTCAACATGAGATTTGGAAGGGGAACCTCCAAACCATATCAGATTTGTACCCCTAAATCTATAAAAATAAAAAGTTTAAAAAACGTTCCCCTCTCTCTTCCGTATCATTATTTCTTTCTTTCTTGAATGATTACATCAGCATTTAAACATACTGCTACTTCTTCTATTTTAAAAATAAAGTCCCCTGACCTCACTTGACCTCCAACTACCATATCATTTTTCTATTTCCATCTATAAAAAACTTCTCTCAAAAATATTTTCTATCATGTTTTTCCTTCCATTTATTTCAATCCACTTCATTTAAACTCTCCACTGCCGCACTGAAACTGCTCTTACTGACGTTACCAATAGTGTCCATATATTAAGTCTAATAATATATTCTCATTTTTCTTGAACTTCTATCAGCGTTTCACACAGTTTATTACTTCCTTCTAAAAACTATTTGTCTGTTTAGCTCCTAGGATATCACACTCCTTCCTGCTTATTTGTTTCTTTTCAATCTATTTTGCAGGTTTTTCTTCTTTCTCTAATGTTTTAGCTTTGACGTAACCCAAGGCTCAATTCTTAGACCTTATCTCCTCTCTCTCTACACTCACAGCTAGGATGAAATCATCCCCAGTGTCATGGCTTTAAATACTATTTACATGCTAATAATTCCCAGCCGGGTTGTCTTCTCTGAAATTACAATATACAGAGTCAGGTGGTTGCCCCTGAAATCTAAACTGCTGTATTAACTATCATGCCCAAAACAAAACTCTTAACTTTATACCCCACGTTCAAATTTACTCCACATACCTTTTCCTCCTGTCACTTAATGGTAGACAATTCTATTTATTTGCCTAGATCAGAAATCATTGCCTTCTTAATTTTTCTCACACTACACATTTGGTTCAATAGATAGTCCTCCACTTAAATTGTATATCCAGAATCACATGACTTCACACTCCTCCAGCCTGAGTCACTGCTTTCATGGATTACTGCAATTGATTTCTAACTGGTTTACTACCTTCACCTTTGCTCATCTATAGTCTATTCTCAGCACAATAGCCAAGATAATTATATAAAGAGTAACAGGGTCATGTCATTTTTCTGTTCAGAACAATGCAGTCTTCCTCCACGGCACTGGGAATAAAAGCCAAAGTTCTTAAAATAGCCTGTGAGACCCTATTAGACCTGACTTCCTATTATCTCTCAGATCTCGTCTACCATTCTAACTCAGCACTGCATGTCCACCCTGGCCTCCTCACTGTACAAGTATATACCAAAGATGAAACTCCTTAAAAACTTTGTAAGCCTTTTCCGTCTTCCAGGAATTTCTCTCTCAAATAGCCACATGCCTCACTACCACATATCCTTCAAGCCCCTGTTATACTATTAATTTCCCAATGAAGCCTACTCTGACCAACCCTGTTTAACACTGCATGCCACTATCCAGCCCTCCCAAAACCAATGCCTTTGTATGATTCAGATAAGAAAATAAATCACACCATATTTTAAAAACAGAGAACATTTAATATAAGGAATCGATGACAAAGCTGTAGAAGAGCTGAGAAGCCAAAAAGAGGATGGAGAAGCAGCCTGGGCATTAGCAACAGCAAGAAACTTCTACAACAACCTCATAGGACCAGAAGGCCTAGCAAAGGGAATGATGCTACCAGAACCCTGAATCCAGGTCTTCTGGAGGGAGCTAAAACCATAGTGGAGGTTGTTCAGCTAAACCTCTACTGGAACCATAGAAGAGGGACTGTTCGGCTGGATGTCCCCAGAATCACAGAGAGGTAGAAGGAGAAATACTCCAGTTTCTGTTCTCCCGAGCTCTTTTGTTTCACATTGGGTAAACCCACCTAAAGTCCAGAAGGCCATGGAACTTGAGTAATGTAATTCTCTGTAATCCATGGTAAAACCAAGATAGGCAGATGGTAGCAGGTTGGTGCACTTACTATCTCCTTTGTGTACCAAATAATGCGACTGGTTTATTATCTCTTTGCCTTAACAAGATCAAAGGTGAACAAGGGAATGGATATCTGTTTATTTTATTTACTGGGATATCCCTAGCATTTAGAAACATGTCTGCCACGTAGCAGATGTCAAATGTATTTGTAGAATGAGGGAATATGGTAGAATATGAGGGTTGAGAAATGGATTTGCTTCTTACACCCATCACAAAACTTTTATTTTTATGAATTAAAATCATGTACCTATGTGATCATTTACATCCATTAGAAATTACTCATAAGGATTTATTGTAGAAAAAGTTATCAGAGCAAAAGAACAAACGTTCAAAATAGGTGGCACACAGAGGACAGAAGCATGGCATGACTGCCTCCCACAGGTCACCTGTAAGAAAGTGGCGTTTCATGACTTTTGAAGAAAGTATAAAAGAGGAATACTTGTTCAAGTGCCAAAGAGAGTTTGAAGGAGGGATGGAGTGAAGATAAAGAGGATTTCAAGCAGCTGCGCATAAAGTTTTAGAGTGATGAATAAGGGATAGAGAAATTTTAGGACATTATCTTGGACTAGGAATTGGATGCCCTTTAACAGTTTGTCAGTGATGACTATAATGATAGAAGAACCCTTAACTATCTGTTTCCTCGGAACCGCTTCTTTGAATTTGATAGTACCAAGGCTGTGGCATTAGTGTCCCTGGGATTTATAGGGGTTACAGCTTACCTAAATGTGTGCCAGTCCTGCTCACAAGATAAACGTAGCTTATCTTAGTAGCTGGATGACACTACTGCCTAGTTTAGAAAATTAGATCTTCCTAGATAAACCATATATTAACCAACAAGAAATGTCTATATGAATCTTTTTTGTTCCTATTAATTTAATATGTATTTACAAATGCTAGAGATACAGCAACACGGACACAATTCTTGCCTTCAAAAGTAATGCATGTTAAGGTATATGGGACAGAAAAAAAGAGATGGAAAGTATAATATGATAAAGCATGGTATAAACTATAAATGCTGTGAACTATTCTTGTCTCATGAGATAATTTCTAATAGTGACCTTCAGCTAGCTTGTAATTACTGTCTAATTACGAACAGTTCCTTTCTCATACAAATCAAAATTTGAGAGTTAAGGTGGAAATTGTTATTTTTTTATTTTTTAACTTAATCCCAAATGCAATTGTAGAAAATTATTCTTTAAAGAGGAAAAAATAAGTATTATCTTCTTCATGGTTCCAGTGGAGACACAGCCTTAAAAACTCTTTGTCTACAGCTAATGGCAAACATTTTTTTCTTTCTTTTTTGGTTCTTCTGAACTTAGGTCCTGGAATGGTTAATGTACATCCTTGAGTCTTTATGTATAAGCTTTTGTGAGAATATAGGGCTCAACTTCACATTATTTTCTGAAATTCAGAGACTCAAGAGTTTAAATGCTATAAACACTCTGCTACAAATACTCTTCTATGAAACATATTTTTTTTATTTTACCACAGTTATATTTTTTTTATTATTATTATACTTTAAGTTGTAGAGTACATCTGCACAACGTGCAGGTTTGTTACATATGTATACATGTGCCATGTTGGTGTGCTGCACCCATTAACTTGTCATTTACAATAGATATATCTCCTAATGCTATCCATACCCCCTCCCCACCCCATGACAGGCCCCAGTGTGTGTTGTACCCCATCCTGTGTCCAAGTGTTCTCATTGTTCAATTCCCACCTATCAGTGAGAACATGCGGTGTTTGGTTTTCTGTCCTTGCGACAGTGTGCTGAGAATGATTGTTTCCAGCTTCATCCATGTCCCTACAAAGGACGTGAACTCATCATTTTTTATGGCTGCATAGTATTCCATGGTGTATATGTGCCACATCTTCTTGATCCAGTCTATCATTGATGGACATTTGGGTTGGTTCCAAGTCTTTGCTATTGTGAATAGTGCCGCAATAAACATATGTGTGCATGTGTCTTTATAGCAGCATGATTTATAATCCTTTGGGTATATACCCAGTAATGGGATGGCTGGGTCAAATGGTATTTCTAGTTCTAGATCCTTGAGGAATCGCCACACTGTCTTCCACAATGGTTGAACCAGTTTATACTCCTACCAACAGTGTAAAAGTGTTCCCATTTCTCCACGTCCTCTCCAGCACCTGTTGTTTCCTGACTTTTTAATGATCGTCATTCTAACTGGTGTGAGATGGTATCTCATTGAGGTTTTGATTTGCATTTCTCTGATGGCCAGTGATGATGAGCATTTTTTCATGTGTCTGTTGGCTGCATAAATGTCTTCTTTTGAGAAGTGTCTGTTCATATCCTTTGCCCAATTTTTTATGGGTTTTTTTTTTTTTTAAATGAATTACGGTCATCACCTTCCTCATTCTGCTGTACTTCCCTGCATTAATTGATGAGGGCATTTTTTCCCCTCATTCAGCTGTTACCTTTTTCTATTTTCTTTTCTCTTCCATTCCCTAATTTCCTCTGTTATCTCTTTTCCTCCTTTTTAAACTAATCTCCTTTTATCCTCTTTAACTTTCTTTTCCCTACACTTCCTCTCCACATTTATTTCTGAGAAGCTTATATACTCCTGCAATTTGAATATTGCTGTTATGATGACAGTGACAAAATAGACATATCTATCACAAAACTCTCTCCTGGCTGCAGGCCCCCATTTCCTACTGTCAAAGATACAGCTCTGCTGTGCTACAGGCTGGAATTCACTTTCCCAAATACCTTCCCTGTAACCTCACTACTTATTGCACCACGCTGTCCTATGAGCAGTGGTAAAAGTAGGCACAATGGATTCATATACACTGAGCTTCTGATCCTGGCTCAACCACTTGATTGCTGTGCAACTTCAAGAATAATTTCAAACCTATTTGAGTTTTTGTCTTATGCAAAATAACTTGATAATCCTTACCTCATAATTTTGTCATGATGATTAAATATGATGGCACTCACGTAAAAAGCTGAGTTATTCTATCCTTAGGGGTTCATTAAAATGGATTAAACATAATCCCACATGTGGTGGGTTCCTTAGGATGCTTCTTTATCTCTTTAGGGATTCTAGGGGAATTTGGTACCTGATTTTCCTATTATATTTGGTTTTGAGATCCTACTTTCAGTGAATGAGAGCAGATAATAGACTTATTTTGGTAGTAAGTAAAAAATATGGCCACAAATTTTTTGCAGTAACTTTCATTAACAGATGTGCTTTATTTCCTTATCCTTTGAATTTGGGGTGGCTCTGTGACTCTACTTTGACCAATAGAATATGACACAGTGACACTGTGTGATTTCTGAGCCTAAAGCACAAGAGGTCTTGCAGCTTCCACCACTGCTGTCTCAGAACACTGAAACTCACTAAAAGACGATTTTCTTTTCTGTGAAGAGAGATATCGAAAGTACTGTCCTCATTAAGAATTTTTTAAGGATTACATGAGATGGTATAGGTCAAAGGTTCAGCACAGGGTAAGTATTTGGTAAACGTAACTTTTTTCCTCTATTGTTTCCTCATTATTATAAAAAACAACACTATTTTAATTGTAAAACTCTCTCCAAGCCATAGTGAATTCCAGGTCACTCTTCATATTGTATATACTCTCACCTCCTTGCCATTGTGCATTATTACCTCCTTCTATAATGTCTTTCTTCACCCTGAAACCAAATTTTATTCATTGTGTTCGTTCCTACTCATTCCCTAAGGACGAATTTATGAATTATCTTCATGCATTCTTCTTTTAGCCTTCCTTCCCCTAAACTAAATCCATCACTCCCTTTTTCCCAGCTGCACACCCACAATACCTTGTATGACTCTCTACTCTCATATTTTCTACATCAGAGTAAATTCGTGTTCATTTTTGTGTGTCCAGAAAAGACTGATATTTTGGGGAGCAGGCATCATACAAATATTTCTTTATATTATCATTATTGTCATGATTGTGGCCACAATTTATTCTGGGTTTCCATGAGATAGACCTTACATTAATCACGTGTTTCTGATGCTTTGACATCTGATGCCATACTGGCCCCTAAGATACTGCCTCTCACAAGGCTAGACTATTTCTAGAAATAGTGAACAACTCACCTGGGAGCATGCCTTTCATATGCAAACCAACCAATCCAGAACCCAAACCGCAATCACCTCTTCATGTTGCTCTTACACACTAGGCCACTCTTCTCCTGTCCTAATCACCTCCGGATCAGATACCAGAAAACTAGGGACAGGCGCTATGCCCTGGAGCGCCCCACAGTTATTTAAGAGGGACAATCCTAAGCCTGATCACCCTGCCTTGCCTGTTTCTTCCTGGGGAAACCAGAATAAAGACTCTTGCCAACATTTTCTCCTTGCTCCCTCTGCCTCCCAAATGACCCTGGTGCTTCCTCATGTGGCCCCAGTGATGTGTCATGCCCCTTCCTCTTGGAATCTGTGACTATAACAAGCTATCTTTTTAAAGGTAATCATCTCTTGAACTGTTGTCCTTGCCATGCCCAAATAACAATAATACCTGTATTATTATTGTTATGATTTTGAGACGGAGTTTTCACTCTTGTTGCCCAGGCTGGAGGGCAATGGCACAATCTCGGCTCACTGCAACCTCCGCCTCCCAGGTTCAAGCGATTCTCCTGCCTCAGCCTCCTGAGTAGCTGGGATTATGTGCATGTGCCACCACGCCTGGCTAATTTTGTGTTTTTTAGTAGAGACAGCGTTTCTCCATGTCGGTCAGGCTAATCTCGAACTCCCGACCTCAGGTGATCCGCCAGCCTTGGCCTCCCAAAGTGCTGGGATTACAGGCATGAGCCACTGCACCCAGCTAATAACACCTATATTTTGAAAGAGATTTTTAACATCACTTAAATTTTCTTACTGTAAGCATATGTGGTTGACTTTTTATAGAGATAAGAAAACTATACATAGGGAGGTTAACTTGTTCAAGGTCACAAGACTATTAGGCAATGTCTATAATTCAAATCCTGGATACTATTGTCTCCAGATTCTGAGTTCTTTGCTGCTATTTGGTACAGCCTGTAAGACTTCCTCAATCACAGCTGTCCCCTTCCACAGGGTTGACTAAGACAGGGGACCCCCAACCCCTGGGCAATGAACTAGCACTGGTCCTAGCTTTTTAGGAACCCAGTGGCACAGCAAGAGGTGAGCACGAGTGAAGCTTCATCTTTATTTACAGCTACTCCCCATGGCTGCATTACCACCTGAGCTCTGCCTCACGTCACATAAACGGTGGCATTAGATTCTCATAGGAGCATGATCCCTATTGTGTACTGCGCATGTGTGGTTGCCCAATCCTTACGAAAATCTAATGCCTGATGATCCATCAGTCTCCCATCACCCGCAAATGGGAACTTCTAGTTGCAGAAAAACAAGCTCAGGGCTACCGCTGATTCAAGATTATGGTGAATTGTTTCATTATTTCATTATATATTACAATGCAATAATAATAGAAATAAAGTGCATAATAAATGTAACACGCTTGAATCATCCCTAAACCATCCCTCCATCTCCCCGCCCCTGGTCCATGGAAAAATTGTCTCCCACAAAACCTGTCCCTGGTGCCAGAAAAGGTTGGGGACTGCTGGACTAAAACGTATTTAGCAAAGCATGTTGCCTGGTGCTAAACATTGATTCAAGGTGTCTATTAATATATCTTAATTTCATACTTCTATTTTCTCAATGCATCCTCTAATAATAACAAAATCTACTTCCTTTTAATTATTGAGAGTTGGGAAAACATATGGGAATTTTTTTGAAGACCAGTTACAAAATGATTTAAAAGATATTTCTAAATGGCTGCTAAAAATAAGTAAATTGTGAAATAAAGTTTGAAACAAATATTAATTCATTTGGATAAAGCTAGTTTTAGATCAGTGTAGAAATTATTAAAATAGATTTAAGCAACTCCTGAGTAGCTATGAGATCTGGAACTATTCACTTTCTTTCTTTCTCTGAGTCTTTCTTTTCTCATCTGTAAAATGAGCTAGGGTCGGATAAAGTAACTGTACCGTCGAGTCCTACCGACACAGTCCAGATTGTTTACGTTTTTCTCTTTTTAATTTTGGATGGTACCACCAGGTGGCAGCAGGAATTTAATAATACTTATCTTTTCCTTAGTTTTCTGGTTTCCGATAAGATATTTTGCTTGAGTAGGAATCATTTTGGAGAATACTACTACTACACCATACCACCACCACATTAAACACAACTAAAAAGCAGTATCTAAAGCACACAATAACGAAAACAAACCACCTCAAACTCACCTCAGCATGTCACTATCTTATGAAATACATTATCACAAGGTCTAAATTTTTATTATTTATTACATATCTTAATTCTATGAACTCTAAACATGTATATACAACTACCAGCTCAATATTTCAACTTGGATGTCTAATAAGTACCTCACACCTAAACACAGCCAAACAAAACTCAATTTCTCTCTTGCAACCCTTATACTTTCAAAGCTTTTGCCATCTCAGAAAATGAAAATATTATTTCCCACGTTTCTTAATCCAAATATCTAGGAGACATAAATTAATTGTTTCTTTCGCTCCTATTCTACATCCCACCCGTCACAAATGCTTTGACTTTACCTTCCAAACCCATTGCTAAAGTTTCCATTTATGTCGGTCTTCACTGCTGCCATTGCTTTCTCTTGCTGGAATGAACTCAAAACCCACTAATTGGACTTCCTATTTCTCTTTTTGCCCCTCTACAATCTATGTTCTATATTTTAACTAGAGTGATTGTTTCGAATATAATATAAATAATACCAACGCGGCCAGGTGCGGTGGCTCACGCCTGTAATCCCAGCACTTTGGGAGGCCGAGGCGGGCAGATCACGAGGTCAGGAGATCGAGACCATCCTGGCTAACACGGTGAAACCCCGTCTCTACTAAAAAAAAAAAATACAAAACATTAGCCGGGCGAGGTGGCGGACGCCTGTAGTCCCAACTACTCGGGAGGCTGAGGCAGGAGAATGGCGTGAACCCCAGGGGGCGGAGCCTGCAGTGAGCCGAGATTGTGCCACTGCACTCTAGCCTGGGCGACAGCGAGACTCCATCTCAAAAAATAAATAATAATACCAATACTACTCTGTGGTTTAAAACTCTCCGCTATAGTGTGCATTTTTGTTCCCTCAAAACCTCATGTTGCAATTTGATCCTAGTGTTGGATGTGGGGTCTAATCAGAGGTTTTGGGGACATGAGAGTGGATCCCCCCCTTATGAATAGATGGGTTGGAAGGAGTGAATGAGTTCTAGCTCTATTAGTTCCAGTGAGACCTTGTTAAAAAGAGCCTGGTACCTCCCACTTCTCTGTCTTATTTCCTCTCTTGTCATGTGGTCTCTCTGAACTGGCTCTCCTTCACCTTCCGCCGTGAATGGAAGCAGCCTGACACCCGCACCATATCTTCAGTCCTCCAGCCAGCAGAATCATGGGCCAATAGGCCTCTTTATTTCAGTTTGGTGCAAAATTAATCTCAGTTTTTGCCATTACTTTCAATGATAAAAACAGCAATTACTTTTGCACCAACCTAATGCATTACCTAGCCTCAGTAGTTCCTTTATAACATCACTAAATGGACTAAGACACTCTCCAAAATATTCTCGTTGCCCTTAAAAAATATTCCAACTCTATGACATGATCTGTGCATGTTTTCATAATCCCGTGGCTTCCTACCCTTACAGTTTACGCATTCACTCACTCTGCTCCAGCAACACTGAGCATCTCCCAACCTACAAGCACACACACACACACACACACACACACACCCCAATCCCTCCTGCTTTAAGTTGGTTCTTCCCTCTGTCTGGAAGGCTCCAATACTACCAATGCCTGGCCTCTTTTCATCCTTCAAATCTCAGCTTGTAGAAGTCCTACCTGCCTAGACCATCTGTGGTGCCAATGGACACTTTCTTTACATTAGCCTAATTTGTTTTCATTTCAGCAATTACCACTCTTTGAATTATCTTGTCTGTTCGTTTGTTTACTTGTTTATTATCTTTCCTCACTAAAATGTGTTACTTAGGCCAGAAATACATCATGTATTCAACACAGTGCATGTATTTCAAATGAAGTATGGATAGAATTGGATTTTTCATGAAAGGTTAAAAGGGTACACAAACATCACAGGGAGAAACAGGATTTTCCTATGGATCTTTGGTCTTCACTCAATCTAGCCATTTAAAAGCACTTATTTTTCCTGTGAAAATCCTCATATTACAAGCATTTTTGGTCTTAATGTTTTTTTCTCTCTCAGTAACCATTTAACAACAAAATAATGTTATTTATAGCCTCTTAGCAATGACAAAGTAACCTTCACAAGTTCCAGGGATTGGGTTGCAGATATATTTGGGGGACCATTTATTAAGCCTCATCACACACCACCATTGCTAGCCAGTGATAGGGAGGAGATACTGGGGTGTCATATGCATGACCTAAGTGACTTGCCTCCACACACCAGTCTCTCTATAAGTAATTTAACCTACTGCTTCAGCAAAATTACAGAATGCAGAACATCATGGACCTTTGACTTCACTCACAAATAATTGATGGTGAAAATGCCTGTGGTATACTATATATTGATAATAAACATGCCTGCAAAGTGTTAAACACAAATGTTGAAAACTAAGTTCTAATGCGTTCCCTTTCTACCTCTTAAGAATCACTCTGACATTCTACAGATAATTATTATTTGAAAAGGGAGAATACTCTTTATGAGGTTCAAAAACCTTTGCTTATTACAGATATGACCTAAATGAATTAACTTAAAAAAGAATGCTGGGCTTTATTAAACCAGCTCCTCGATGCCAGTTATTAAAAAATGATATTGGCAAGCAGTGAAATACCTTGTAAAGTACCCAGTTGCATCTATAAATAAATTTACAATTCACTTGGGATGGAAACAGTAAAGAGGAAGACTAGAATATATCAATAGGGCTGTAAAATGATGCTTTTGCTTCTATTTACTTCTGATCTCTCAATTACAAAGGATCCTCAAAAGAGGGTAGAGGGTCACCCCCCGCCCCGCGATTGCTGCTCTCAGCATATCTGGCAACACACACCTTCCGTTGCAACTTTCATTTCATTACATCCCTGGAGGCAGAATAACTTTCCAAGTCCAAAGTGGTTCTTTAAGAGGAATAGTTTAAGCACAGGATCATCTGCAATCAAGGCCAAATTGTCTCCGTGGTACACTTTTTTAAAAAGCCACTGTAACTGAGAATTTCCATTTATTTCTCTTTTGCAAAGAGATGAGAATATATGATACTACTAGGAGAAATTGTAATTTTGCTATAAAGAAGCATTTTTCAAATTGTTTCTGACAAAACCTAAGATCATTTTGTAAGGAAAAAAAATAGTCCTGTTTGAAATATTGTTGACAAATGTTTATTCTATGGTTCTCTTACAGGAATTTGAAATACTGGAGTAGCTTAATAAAGGCTCTGAGAAGTCCTGCAATAAGGAAGTATCATTAACTTTGTTGAACATTTTTTACCGTTGACTCCATGATATAGTTTGAATATTTGTCCCCACTCAAATCCCATGTTGAATTGTAATCCCCCATGTTGGGGGTGGGGCCTGGTGGGAGGTGTTTGGGTCATGGGGGCAGACACCTCATGGCTTGGTGCCGTACTTGCAACAGTGAGTCAGTTCACATGAGATCTGGTTAACTGTTTGGCACCTCCTCACTCCTACAAGAGACGTGCAGGAGTGCCACGTGATGTGCAAGCTCCTACTTTGCCTTCTACCACGAGTAAAAGCTCCCCGAGGCCTCCATAGAAAATGAGCAGGTGCCCGTGTCATGCTGGTACAGCCCACAGAACTGTGAGCCAATTAAACTTCTTTTTAAATTACTCAGTCTCTGCTGTTTCCCTATAATAATGCAAGAACGGCCTAATACACTTCCTTACCTGCATATGATGTATCTCCATTTTATAGAAGGATGCTTTGTGGCATATGCCATAAGAAATACTGCTCTAAAGAGTTTTTGTAGATGAGATGGCTAAAGTATCACAGAAATGGTAATGTGAACAACCATTCTGAAATGGGTGGGGCCAAGAAATAATGATCTAAAAATTCAGAAACTAAAATATTTGTCCCATGAAATACTCTCTAAAGGAGTTCCATGTCCATGTAAATTTAGGCAACATTGCACATTATATCCATTTTCTTAGAGAGTAAACATGCTGGAAAAAAAAAAAAAACAGCATTACTTTATCTAATTAAATTTTAGAAGGTTTATTTGAATATCAAAATTCATTTCCCCCCAGGAGTAATGATAAATACTAGGAGAACTAGTGTGAAAAGTGCTTTGGAAAAATATGATATGGTAGCAAGAAGAGATTGAAGATTCCAACCAATTCAGATTTAATTTTTGGCTCTGCTACTTGCCAACTGCCTGACTTTGTATAAATTACTTAACTGAGATTTATTTATGTGGGAGTTCCTGAAGATTCCCATGGTAAATAGTATTCCTCTTCCCTGCTTAGGTTTTGAAGAAGTTGAAGAAATAATTAAATTTAAATGTTGATAGCATAAGATGACCTTTATCGCTAACAGAGGTCAGGTTTTAGGACATGGCCAAAAGCCTGCTAATGCTGGTGGACTTGCTCATAAAGAAAGAACACCCTTGCTAAGGAGGAAGAAGAGGGAAGATATGTCAATCATGTCCATATATGGAGATTTTAAATAAGTTCCTCTATTTCTAGGGGGGCTGAGGGATGGAAGGAGTGAAAAGAAGCCAGCAGTACCACACCTCTAAAATTCCAAATTCCCTTCAACAAAAAAGAAACATGAAACATCTCCTTCAGACATGTAACCCCATCTTTGAAAAGTGGAGATATCATCCACACAAAAGCCTTCACATGAATACTTATACCAGCTGTATTCTTAATAAGCCCAAACTAGAAGGAACCAAGATGTCTTTCAATAGGTAAATGGATAAACAAACTGTGATATGGCCATACAATGGGATATTATCCAATGATAAAACGAAACGAAATACTAAGCCGTGAAAAGACAGGAAGGACCCTTAAATGCATATTGCCATTTAAGGAAGAAGCTAACCTGAAAAGCCTACATGGCATTTTGGGA
The DNA here is from genome assembly GCF_028878055.3 of Symphalangus syndactylus. Taxonomy (NCBI): domain Eukaryota; kingdom Metazoa; phylum Chordata; class Mammalia; order Primates; family Hylobatidae; genus Symphalangus; species Symphalangus syndactylus. The sequence continues at coordinate 26,866,051 of NC_072428.2, read as the reverse complement.
AAGGCAAAATTATAAAGAAAGTTAAAAGATTGGTGATTCTATGGGTTTCAGTAAGAAGAAGAGGAGGGATGAATAAGTGAAGCATAGGGGATCCAAAGCGTGTGATACTATATGATATCATTTTATATGACACTGTATTCTATGAAAGATTATAGTTCTATATGATACTATAGTGGTGGATAGATAATATTGTGCATTTGTCAAAATATATAGGACTGTAGAACACAATAATAGACCTTAAATTATGGGCTCAGTTGATGATAATATATCAATATTGATTTATTATTTGTAACAAATACTCCACACTAATGTAAGTAATAATAGGGGAATGTAATAATAGGGGAAACAGTGTTGGTGGGGAGGGAGGCATGATATATATGGTACTCTGTACCAATGCCCAATTTTTTGTAAATTTAAAACTGTAATAAAATTAAGTATATTAGTTATAAAAATTAAAATAATATATTAAAAACAAAAAATATATTAATATGTAATTCATATGGCTGCTCAAATGATGGAACAAATATGTGTACCATGTATATCCTCTATTTAATCCTAATTGATATCCATAGCCATCCTATTGAATCTATCCATCTCATTTAAGACTTACTTTCTATTTTCTGGATTCAGATTATAATCAGTATTTTTAATCTCTGCCTAACTGGGCTATTTCCCAGTGACACATTCTCACAAGATGGAGTGTAATAGGAGCAAAACCAGATTCTTCCTCTTATCTTCTTTAGACCCGCTGGGAGATGAAAGAGAAGATTCCCAGCCAAGATTGAGAATGAGGTGTTGAATGAATACACAAAGTGGTTGGCATATGCTGATAACAAGGAAGCGGTGTGAAGAAATAGCTGATAACAAAGAAGGGGTGTGAGGAAATAAAATGGGCAATCTGTTCTTCACCTAAGAAACTGGGCTCATCCTCATCTGCTTGGGGAATAAATTAGACTTTGACTGGCAGTTCTTAGAGGTAGAAAAAAACTGTCAGGGACCCAGTTTGTCTTCTGTTGTTTCAATCTATCTGCCAGAAATTAAATCACCATGCTTTCTTTATTATGACCAGCTATGTGTAGTACTGATTCTTGTCAAGAAGGAGAAAGCATTTAGGGACTAGGGTGCCTAGACAAAGTAATCCACCAATTCTCTTAAAAAAAAATTAAGAGCTATTTGTATTAGCTTAATATTGCTGTGTAACAATTTACCACAAATTTAGCAGCTTAAAACAACAGCCATTTATCAACACTGCAGTTTTCTAGGTCAGAGTCTGGAAGGCTCAGCTTGTTTCTCTAAGTTTCAAAGGACTTAGAGAAAATGTCTACAGGGGTGTGTTCCTCTTTGGAGGCTCTGGAGAACAATCTATTTCCAGGATAATTTATATCATTTGAACTGGGCACAGTGGCTCATGCCTGTAATCTCAACATTTTGATAGGCCAAGGCAAGAGGATTATTGTTTGATCCTAGGAGTTTGAGACCAGCCTGAGCATAGAGTGAGACCTCATCTCCACAAAAAATTTAAAAATTAGCTGGGTGTGGTGCCACATGCCTGTTGTCCCAGCTACTTTACTTGGGAGGATGAGGCAGGAGCATTGTTTGAGCCCAGAAGGCAGAGGTTACAATGAGCCATGATCATGCCACTGCACTCCAATCAGGGCAACAGAGACAGACTCTCAATCAATCTCTCTCTGTCTCCATATATATACATACATACACACACACACACACACACACACACACATATATTTGGCATAATTCAGTTCTATGTAGTTGTAGAAACAGGGTATCTGTTTCCATGCTACCTGTCATCTAAGGATCACTGACAGCTTCTAGAAGCTGCCTGCCTTCCTTGATTTTTGCCGTCTTTTACTTCAAAGCCAGCAATGGTGGGGGGAGTCCCTCTCATACTTTGAATCTTTTGCCCTTTTTCCATTTCATCACTCTTTCTCTTCTCCCTCCCTCTTCCACTTTTAATGGTCTATTTGATTACATCAGGTCCAACTGGATAATGGTGAATAACCTCTGTATTTTAAGATGAGCCAATTCGCAACCTTAAAGTTCTTGTTGACATACAACAGAATATATTCACAGATGTAACGTCAGGGGATAAAATATTATGAGGAATTAAAATGCCATCTGCCACACAAATTTTATTAAAAATGTATGTATGTATATATGTATGTATTTTTTAATAATTTCATCCTTTATTATAAATTAATGGGTACATATACAGATTTGTTACACAGGTATATTGTGTAATGCTGAGGTATAAATGGTCCTGTCACGGAGATAATGAGCACAGTACCCAATAGGTGGCTTTTCAGCCCTTGCCCTGCACCATATCTGCCCTGTCTAGTAGTCTCCAATGTCTATTGTTCCCATGTTTATGTCTATGTGTATTCAATATTTAACTCTCACTTAAAGTGAGTACATGCGGTGTTTGATTTTCTGTTCTTGCATTAGTTTACTAAGGATAATGGTCTCCAGCTCCATCCATGTTGCTGAAAAGCACTTCATTTGTTTTTATGGTTGCATAGTATTCCATGGTATATGTACCATATTTCCTTTATCCAGTCCACTGTTGAGGGGCACCTAGATTTATTCCATGTCTTTGCTATTGTGAATAGCACTGCAATGAACATACATGTGTCTTTTTGATAGAATGAATTATTTTCCTCTGCGTATATACCTAGTAGTGGAATTGCTAGGTTGAATGGTAGTTCTGAGTTCTTTGAGAAATCTCAAAACTGCTTTTTACAATGTCTTAACTAGTTGGCATTCCCAGCAACAGTGTATAAACATTCCTGATTATTTCCTTCTTGCATTGCTATAAATAAATACCTGAGGCTGGGTAATTTATAAAGAAAATATGTTTAATTGGCTCATGATTCTGCAGGATTTACAAAATGCATGGTTTTGGCTTGGCTTCTGGCAAAGCCTCAGGCAGCATTCAATTATGGCAGAAGGCAAAGGGATAACAGGCATATCACGTGGTGAAAGCAGGAGCAAACAGGAGAGTGGGCAGTGTGGGGGCTGTTGTTAACACCTTTAAACACTCAGATCTTGCAAGAACTCACTATCATGAAGATAGATAGCACCAAACCATGTGATATAGTTTGACTGTGTCCCCACCCAAATCTCATCTTGAATTGTAGCTCCCATAATTCCCACGTGTCATGGGAGGGATCTGGTGGGAGGTAATTGAATCATGGGGGCAGGTCTTTTCCATGCTGTTCTCGTGATAGTGAATAAGTCTCATGAGATCTGATGGTTTTATACAGGGGAGTTCCCCTGCACATGCTCTCTCTTGCCTGTTACCAGGCAAGACATGACTTTGCTCCTCCTTTGCCTTCTGCCATGATTGTGAGGACTCCCTAGCCATTTGGAACTGTGAGTCAATTAAACCTCTTTTCTTTACAAATCACCCGATCTCAAGTATGTCTTTATTAGCAGTATGAGAACAGACTAATCCACCATGAGAGATCTGCCCTCATGACACAAACGTCTCCCACAAGGCCTCACCTCCCGCACTGGAGATTACAATTAAACATGAGAATTGAACAGGGACAAATATCCTAACTATATCATTCTGCCCCTGGCCCCTCCCACATCATGTTCTCCTCACATTGCAAAATACAATCCTGGGATTCTGTATGAGAGCTCCAACTCCACATTTCCCTTCTGCTCTGCCCTAACAGAGGTTCTCCATGAGAGCCCCATCCCTGCAGCAAACTTCTGAAATCTAGGTGGAGGTTCCTAAATCTCAATTCTTGACTATGGGTCTGTTCACCCACAGGCTCAATACCATGTGGAGGCTGCCAAGGCTTAGGGCTTGCACCATCTGAAGCCATGGCCCGAGCTCTACGCTGGCCCCTTTCAGCCATGGCTGGAGTGACTGGGACACAGGGGACCAAGTCCCTATGCTGCACACAGCTCAGGGAACCTGGGCCTGGCCCCGCAAAAGCACTTTTTCCTCCTAGGCTTGTGATGGGAGGGGCTGCCCTGAAGGCCTCTGACATGCCCTGGAGAAGTCTTCACCATTGTCTTGGGGATTAACATGTGTCTCCTCATTACCTATGCAAATTTATGCAGCCTGCTTGAATTTCTCCTCAGAAAATGGGATTTTCTTTCTTATCACATTGTCAGGCTGCAAATTTTTCAAACTTTTATGCTGTTTCCTCTTTAAAACTGAATGCTTTTAACAGCACCCGGGTCACTCCTGGAATGCTTTGCTGCTTAGAAATTTCTTCTGTCAGATACCCTAAATCATTCCTCTCAAGTTCAAAGTTCCACAAGTCTTTAGGGCAGGAGCAAAATGCTGCCAGTCTCTTTGCTAAAACATAACAAGAGTCACCTTTGCTCCAGTTCCCAACAAGTTCCTCTTCTCCACCTAAAACCTGAACCTTATTGTCTGTGTTGCTATCAGCATTTTGGGCAAAGCCATTCAACAAGTCTCTAGGAAGTTCCAAACTTTCCCACATCTTCCTGTCTTCTTCTGAGCCCTCCAAACTGCTCCACCCTCTGACTGTTATTCAGTTCCAAAGTCACCTTCACATTTTCAGGTATCTTTTCACCAACGCCCCCCTCTACTGGTACCAATTTACTGTATTAGTCCATTTTCACACTGCTGATAAAGACATACCCAAGACTAGACAATTTACAAAATAAAGAGGTTTAACTGGACTTACAGTTTCAGTTGGCTGGGGAAGCCTAAGAATCATGGTGGAGGCACTGACCAGGGGAGCTGTGAGAAGACAGCCACTGTCCTCCAGACCCCAGAATGGTAGATCTACCGACAGCCTTCACTCTATGCCTGGAAAAGCTGCAGACACTCAACGCCAGCCCATGAAAGCAGACAGGAGGGAGGCTTACCCTGCAAAGCCACAAAGGCAGAGCTGCCCAAGACCATGGGAAGCCAACACTTGCATCAGCATGACCTGAATATGAGACATAAAGTCAAAGGAGATCATTTTGGAGCTTTAAGATTTGACTTCCCTGCTGGATTTTGGACTTTTATGGGCCCTGTAGCCCCTTTGTTTTGGACAATTTCTCCAATTTGGAATGGTTGTATTTACCCAATGTCTGTTCCCCCATTGTATCTAGGAAATACCTACTTTGCTTTTGATTTTACAGGCCCATAGGCAGAAGGAAATTGCCTTGTCTCAGATGAGACTTTGGACTGTGGACTTTTGAGTTAATGTTGAAATTAGTCTAGACTTTGGGGGACTGTTGGGAAGACATAATTGGTTATGAAATGTGAGGACATGAGATTTGGCAGAGGCCAGGGGTGGAATGATATGATTCCACTGTGTGTCACCACCCAATTCTCATCTTGAATTGTACTCCCATAATTCTCACATGTTGTGGGAGGGACCCGGTGGGAGATAATTGAATCATGGGGGCGGTTTCTACCATATTGTTCTCATGGTAGTGAATAATGGGATCTGATGGTTTTATCAGGGGTTTCCACTTTTGTGTCTTCCTCATTCTCTTTGCCTGCTGCCATCCATGTAAGATGGGGCTTGCTCTCCACCATGACTTTGAGGCTTCCCCAGCCAAGTGGAACTGTAAGTCCAATTCAACCTCTTTCTTTTATAAATTGTCTAGTCTTGGGTATGTCTTTATCAGCAGCGTGAAAACGGACTAATACACTAGTTATCAAACTAGTTCATAAGCAAGCTGGTATTATCTGCCTTGAATTTTGTTTTTTTTTTTTTTAAATTCTCTGGAGCAAATGCTCCAATATATGAACAGGACCATACAATGAATGGGAACCTGTAAAGATACAGCCCCAGAGTATAAACTTTGTTTGTGAAGTACTCACAAACAAAGCAAATGGAAAAAATAAAATAAAATAAAAAAATAAAAATAAAATAACTGTTCCCTATAATCCAGGGAAATTAAATAGTTAATAGGGAGAAATATCCTGGATGCTATGTGATCTGAGGCATAGCATCCTAATTTTTGATACTTGGTTTTCTTATTTCTGATAAGAAGTTAAGATTCTAACTTTCTCTCCTTACTTTATCATTCTGTAATTATAGCAGAATCCACAACAAACCCTTTTATTATTTTTTCCCTTTTAAAGCATCACATTAACAGTTTTAAGAAATATTAACCAGGTACTTCCTCATAGACTGATTGTCCTGGAACTATGAGGGAAATGTTGAGCCAGATCTAAGGAATTTCAATTTGAAAATGAGAAAACGGGCAATGAAACATATACAAATGACCACAATACAGATAAATATATTGAGTAGAACTGTCATGAAGGTGGTGACACTGAAACAGTTATGAAAACAGCTGTCCAAATCTACCTAATTCCAACAAAATCCTTGAGAAAATATCACTTCAGGAACAGTTGTAAATGGAAACAGTGAGAACTTATTTCATCATAGGAAGTTTCTGAAAGTCTCAAAAAAGTATTTAACTTTCTGTAATCTTTTTGGAGACTGATGACACTCTGGTAGACTGATAGTCCCACTATTTTGATGGACTCATTTTAGTCTGGTTTGCTTACACAACCTATGTGCCTTAAAATAGGCCCCATAGCAGCAGCTGCAAATCAGTCCTGTAATTAAGGGGCCTGTGGCTGAAGGACATTCAAGACAATAACATGTGTGTAATGAATATCCTCTTGCTACTTACTTGAAAACATTAACTAAAATGCATGTAGCAATTAATGCTGAAAATTTTGAACTGAATACTCAAAAATTAAGATCAACAAAGAGTCTGTGATATTCATACTGAAAAATGGCCTGTTTTTAGTTTTCTCCCTTATTAAAGAAAATAATTCCCCTGCCATGCTCCAAAGGACCAGAAGAAGGCAGAAGATGCACATGGTTGAGAGAACCCAAACAGCTCTGGATTCTGTTATATAAAGTAGCCTTTCAGACTATATCTTACTTATGCTTTGCTGTAGCTTAATTGTTTTAGTCTTCATTCAAACTTTTTCCTAAGAAAATTAAAATATGTGTGCAGGTTTTAATTTTAGCATATATTGTCAATTCTAAATATTAATGATTCTACATATTGAAGAATGCTATATATTAATTCCTAAGGTATAAAATAGCAATATCCAAGTTATTAAGTACTTAAGTGAGTGGCAAATTTTCTAAGTGCTTCACAAACACAATATAGTAGGCAGAATTCTAATATATTCTCCAAGATTTTGCACCTGCTAGCATACATATCTTGCATAAGGGCATGAATTGTGAAATGAATTTGATGGATTTTATACTTGTGAATAGGTTATATTTTACAGTATGGCACGGAGTATAGGTAAAGAGATTTTCTGGGTGGACCTGACCAAATCGCCTGAACCCTTTAAAAGAGGAATTTTTTATCTGGCCAGTAACTGAAGGAAGTCAAAGATTTGAGGCATACAAATTACTTGACATCATCATTGGTTTAAAGACGGAGCAGGCAGTGCACCAAGGAATACAGGTGGCCTCTAGGAGGTGAGAGTGACCCCCAGCAGAAAGCCAAAAAGGAAACAGGAATCTCAGTATTATAACCACAAGAAGCTGACTTCTGCCAGCAAGAACGAACTCAGAAGCAGATTTTTCCCTGGAGCCTCTAGCAGAGCGCTCAGCCTGCACTGTGGTTTGATCTAAGCCTTGGGATAATACCCAAATGATAGAAGTGAATTGTGCCATGCCATGCCTCTGACCCACAGAAATGTTGAGAAAATAACTGAGTGTGGTTTGAAGATTCTAAATTTTTTAAATGTTTGGTAATTTGTTACACAGCAATAGAAAAATAATATAAATAAATTCATTTGATTCTCATAATAGCCATATGAATTAGGAACTATTGTTCTTATTTTAAATCTGAGGAATTGGAGATACAGAAAAGTATAATAACTTGTCCAATATGGCACAAGTAGTAAGTGGAAAAGGCAAGATTCAAAATAAGGCAAATGAATCCTGTATTCTCATACCCCAAGCTTGCTTGCTTTCAAAGGGAAATGCCAGCAAATTCCAAGCAAAATACTTGAAATATTTAAATATTTCAAAATATTGAAAGCCAGGAAGCAGGGCAAAATTCATCATAAGTTGACAGAAAGCCTTCCAGCACACTTTTGAAACTTATTTTCAAAATAAAGACTTAAAAGATGTAGTGGAAAGTAACTGGCATGTCCTTAGGGACACACAGACACATATGTCCTTAAGAACAAAGGCATCAGGCAATCCTGCCTTCATCATTTGCTGCATCAGCTTGGGGAAGTCACTTCACCTCTCTAGATGGGAATATGGTAGCTGATACGGTTTCCTCTGTGTTCCCACCCAAATTTTATGTTCAATTATAATCCCCAAAGCTGGGGGAGGGACCTGGTGGGAGGTGATTTGATCATGGTGGCAGATTTCCCCCTTGCTGTTCTCATGATAGCGAGTGAGCTCTCATGAAATTCGGTTGATTGATTGAAAATGTGTAGCACTTTCTCCTTCACTCTTTCTTCCTCTTGCTGGCTGTGTGAAGACCATGCCTACTTCCCCTTTGACTTCTGCCATGATTGTAAGTTTCCTGAGGTCTCCCTAGAAGCAGAAGCCTGTACGGCCAGCAGTAGAACCATGAGCCAAGTAAACCTCTTTTCTTTATTAATTACCCAGTCTCAGGTATGTCTTTATAATACCGTGAGAATAGGCAATACACCACCCATAAATAATACTATGAAATCATTGTTGTGTTAGTCAGAAACTATTGGATATAATGGTACCTGTAACAAATATCAAGAATGTTTTTGAAGATTACTTAATGAAACAGTAAACAGCTCTGATAAAATATTCAATAAAATCAGTATTTACAAATATGTTACATATATATATATGTAATGGGCTCACCTATATAATTTTAAAAAGTATATAAACATACCCACTGAGGTATTTGGGAAAAAATTAAGGAAATACACTAAAACATTAAACTCTTAGTGTTTTAGGGCTACACATGATTTTTAAAATCTTTGTTATATTCTACAGAAATATCTGAACCTACTATAATTAATTCAACAAATATTTATTGAATGTATGCTGTATTCTTTGCTTACATGAGTATTTTTAGAAAAGATTTTGTATCTTTCTGAAAGTTTCCTTCTATCCCTTCAATATCTATACTCAGATCTCCAGTACTCCTACCATGTTTTTTCCCATCTAATACCTGACAAGCCAATACCTTTATGCTCATCTCCCCCAGTAGATTGTGATAATCTTTTTTTTTGCGAGGGACTATGTCTTGTCCTATTGTATTTTTAGCACCTGGCACATAGTAGGATCTCAAAAAGTCTAAGTTAATTTTCTTTCTTATTTGAATAATAATAAAAATCTTGAGAAATAAAGTCAGATAGTTCTCAGGACTTGTTGAATTTTTGGTTATGTTTTAAGAATAAAGATCTTTCCAATGGTATAGTTGTTTGCTGTTTTCTGGAGCCTACTATCACAATGAAAAGACTGGCTGGTCTCCCATAGGAGCCCCTGCTAGCTTCCTACTAAATACTCATTCCTAAATTAACCACAAGCATGCAGATTATGTCTGTAAACAAAGTAGTAAATCTAAAAGTAAAAGTAATTATCCAATTAAAATGAAAAAGATAATAATTAATTTAGAATGCATTCATTTTAATTGAGTAAAAGAAAAATATGATGGCAGTATAGAGAAGGTGTTGAGAGAGAAGGTGTTGAGAGAAAAAGAGGGAGGGAGGTAAGGTGAAAGGCAAGTGAAGGGAAGAGAGAGAAAGATGGCGCTGATTTAATAAAGACCTCAGTATTTAAAAGTACCAGTCAGAAATCAGAGTTTAAAGCATATCATAGCCACGTTGGCATTGACCCCACATAGAAGAGTTGAAAGCATCTCATAGATGTGATGCCATTGCTCTTAGTTTTTGGCTCTTGGTGAAGAAAGACTATAGGATCAGCTGATGAAAAATTATTCCATAAAGAATATATCAATAGGTATTTTATAAGGCTCCTTTCCTGAGAAATGTCATAAATTGACATAAATTTTTGAAGAGGTATCAAAATTTTCTTTAGGTCATATTTTTCTGATTCTATAACATTTTGATCAGTGGTCACATTTCATCACACAAAGATAAGCAGAAGAATGACAGGTAACCAGAACAGATTTTGAGTGGCCTCAAGGCTTTGCTTGTTAATTACTGTCATGAACTGAATTGTGTCCTTCCAAAATTCATATGTTAAATCCCTAAAGAGGTAACTACAGTTAAATGAGGTCATAAGCATGGGGCTCTATTCCAATAGGACTAGGGTCCTTATAAGCAGAAGAGATAACAGTGCTCACTCTCTTTCTTTCTCTCTCTCTCTGTCCTCCTCTTTTTGTGTGCAGAAAAAAGGCTGTATGAAGACCCAGAAACCTTCAGGCCTGAGAGAAAATTAGTTTATGTTGTTAAAGTCACCTAGTCCGTGGTGTTCTATTGTAGCAGTTTAAGCTGACTAATAGACTTAACAAAGATCTTTGTGGTAGCAAAATCTCAGTTCAGTGAGCAAACTGTGATCAGCTATATTTTGTCAGGCAGAATGATTCAATGTGACTTGTCTCCTCTTCCTGCCTCATTTCCTAGGCTAGAATCAGACAGACACTGCCAAGATCTCTTTACTTGATTGGCTCAGAACTGAAACACAGAGTACCTAGGGGAGTTAAGAGGAAAGGCTAGGGGAGGTAAAGAAAGAGTCACTTTCTGCCCCTGTGTCTCTGCTCATGAAGGAGGAGGGGCCAACCTTTCAGGTGGTTGGGAAGATGCCCAGGAAGGACATAACTGGAATCTGAAATTTCTTAAAAATGGCCATATCCTTGAATGTTGAAAACTTCAAAGAGAGACCCAGAAAATATTTCAGGTCTATGAACACCCTATATTTGTCACTGATATTAGACAACCTACCCTAGCATAGTTTCCTAGTCAACTGGAAGAGATAATATGGAACCCACAGGAATATTTTTTATAAAATAGACAAGTCAAGCAGACTGAATCAGACCTCTTTCCTCTGGGCCCCTCTCTAGTTTCCAAGATAGAATTCTAAGGTGGATGGGATGGTGGATGCCTCCAAGTAGGAGACCCCTAGACCCTTCTTACTATGCTAGCCACATGAGAGAAGACAAAAGAGTATGATTCTACAAAACTAAACATTAAAAAAGAAGGATCAGATGGATTACTCTTCATGGCCACAGAAGACTTTTTACCTTTTCACAGATCACATGGTATATGAAAGGCTTAGTCTTTTAGCTTTAATGGCATAATTTTAGCACAGCTTGTCTTTGGTATGAGTGGTTAGAATTGTAATATAGAATACATGTTAACATTATGCACTCAAAGAGTAATAATATTGTATTAGTCTGTTCTCACATTGCTATAAAGAACTACCTGAGACTGGATAATTTATAAAGAAAAGAGATTTAATTGACTCACAATTCCACAGGCTGTACAGGAAACATGGCTGGGGAGGCCTAAGGAAACTTACAGTCATGGCAGAACACAAAAGGGAAGTAGGCATGTCTTACATGGCCAGAGAAGAAGGAAGAGAGAGAAGGAGAAAGTACTACACACTTTTAAACAACCAGCTCTCATGAGAACTCACTCACTATCATGAGAACAGCAAGGGAGAAGTCCGCCCCCATGATCCAGTCACCTTACAACAGGCCCCTACTCCAATATTGGGGATTACAATTGGACATTAGACTTGAGCAAGGACATGAATCCAAACCATATGAAATATTGTATTGAGATGGTTCAGTTCACCCATGTGCTGATCATTTTGCCATAATGTCTTATATAAGCCATAGAGAATTCCAGGATATTGTGGCTCTCTGCTATTTTTGCATGCTAACATTCATTCATTCTGACCTGTTTTAAAAACCTCAGTTTCCTTCTGGGAAGCTATCTCTTTTCCACTTTGCTCTTTAACTTTCTGTGGGTGGATGGTAGAAGTGAAGCATGAGACAAGTCTGAGCCAATCAGCAGATCATAAACAATACAGATGATGAAGATATTTTCCCTGAAACTTCTCAGGAGGAAGCACTCCTATTTTCCTCTGTGCCTGAACTGAGATATACACTTAAGAATTGCTGGTTTGGGTTGTATTAACTAAGAGAGTAAACTGCTTATAATGAGTCAGAAAAGGGTAAAGTGAAGCTACAAAGTAAAGAGAGAAATTGGATCCAGGTAATTTTGTTTGAATCCTGGATCAAGCCTCATCTGAATTCAATGTCTATCTTTGATCTGTTCAGTTATGTAACATTTTTTAGAAAGTCCGATTAAGCCAGCGTAGGCCAGGTCTTTGGCATTTGCAACAGAATTCTCACTGCAGCATTTCATGTTACACATGAGTCCCTGAATCTTATGGAAGTTAAATAATTTAACCTAAAGCAGTATTTATATTAAGTAACAGAAATGCTAAACCCCATACCCAAACACTTGGAGAACTTGGATGCAATATTTCCCATGTCTAAACTGAAGATAATTTACCATGAACTGGCTCATGGAAGCAATGAAAAGAAACACATTTTGAAGAACATTGATCTGACATTTACTCTTGTTTTTCACATAATGAGTACATGTCAAAGTAGGATTCCATCCTGAGTCTCACCAACTCTATAGCCAATACCCTACTGTACTTTTTTATGTAACAGAAGTAAGAATAACATTTTATGTCACAGAGAAATTGATTATTTCTTAATAAAGCCATTGTAAGAACAGGTGAAGCATAGGGGGAAAGGTTAGAATTGCTCTATGATCAAAGTTTGTTGGCCTGAAACAGACATGCTATAGAAAGTTGTGAGAGCTGCCTTCAGGAATGTGTGATGTAGATCCTCCTTCCTTAAACCACCAGGAAACAGACAAAGATACTGGTTATGGAAAGAATCTGGGTCTTGGTGAGAGATAGTAGAAAGGAACTGGCCATTGATATTAATTGAAATATATACATGTATTCCTAAACTATTTTCTCCCCAAATATGTTCCTTTCAGTACTGCTGTTTGACATGCTCTCTAAACATATTTTTGATTGTAATCAACAGAAATTGACTCTATAAAGGAAAAGAGGAAGGTACTGAGGGACAGTCATTAGCGCCTAAGTTGACAGTGGGCTGAGGGTCTGCCTCGGCTAATGGCCGGTTCCAATAGTGGCTAGAAGCACTATAAGGTCACTGTCTACTAACAGCCTTGTGAGTGGGAAGCTACTGCCTGCTACTGGATACTAACTACCACTACTACCACTTAGTGGTCATCAGATATTGTCAGCACTGCAGAGGAAAATTCTATATTGTCCTGCTTGCTTTCTTTTATCATTGGTTCCCAATTCAGAGTTTCTTGTAGGAGAATCCTATTGGCCAAGCTTAGGTCACTTCACCAAAATCCAACTGCTTTTTCTCGAGGAAAAAAAAAAAAATGTCAGGTATTTTTGGCTTCTATGATGTGAGGAAGATCTTTAATCCACATAAAGATTTGCCCCAAATTATCATCTTTAAACATAAAAATGAGCAAGTGAGTAAGCAACAAATATCTGCTCCACCCAGAAAAACGTTCTTTAGAAAACAAACAAAAAGCGCAAAAAATGAGAAGTACTGTTTACTATAATTTTATCTTGGAGATTCACAATTTATTTAAGTGGTCAAAATCTCTAAGAATTCTTACTGCACAACAAACAAAAAACCCTGTTATTTTTAGGATTTGTCATTCAACAAACTTATTTGAACATGATACCTTTGATTATAGAATATTTGAATATCTCTCGTATTTTTCCTCAAGTTGTAATTTGAGAAAAGTTGTCTTGAGCCTTCTCCAGACGTCTTATCTATGTCCTCCCCCAGCCTTTTATAAACATACCCCGAAATGGCAAACTAAATGCAGGAGCTAAAAAGTCTCATGTTCCCCTTTCAAACTATGGTTATATTTAATACCAGAGTCTTTTAGAATCCATTCACGGGACTTGAATCCTGGATCTGAGTTTGCAAAAGAAACGAAGCTAATGAAAGACAAGGAACTTCTGGTCTTAGTAGAGATGCAAAAAGAATTTCAAGGAGAAGTCAAGGAACAAAAAACAATGGCCAAAATCGTGGTGAGTAAATTACATCCTTTACCCTTGTGAAGAGACTTCAGCATACAACCACATTTGTGTCCTCCTCAATTATATTGTCAATATCTCAAGTCTAAACCCAGGCACACGTTTCTGTTTTCTTTGAAACATTCCCTCTTCTGCTTGCTCTGGCTGATTTCTTTTCATCTTTCATCTTAAATAGGTCTTCCTCACAGAAGACTTTACTTGCTTTCCCCACCAACTGAATTTGAAATCACCGTTATGTGCTCCCGTGATACCTTTGTAAGTTCCCCCTTAACTAATATCTTACATTATGCGATTGATCATTTGATTGTGTCTCCACAGGATGGATTATAAAAGAAAAAAACTATCTGTTTTATTCCTTCTTCGTATAGAACTCCATGAATTTCATCCACCATATAATAAGGTAGATGATATTCATTTCCTACCAGGTGAAAGGTAAGTGTATTAGTTTCCTAAGGTTATTGTTAAGTATAAGAAACTTGGTTACTTAACAGAAATTTATTCTCTCACAGCTCTCAAGTCTAGAAGTCCTAAATCAAGCTGAGGGCTGAGCCACGCTTCTTCCAAAGCTTCCAGGAGAGGACCTTTCTTTGCCTCTTCCAGCTTCTGGTAGAACTCAGATGTTTCTTGACTTGCCAGAATAGCACTTTGATGCCTGCCTCTGTAGTCACATGACACTCTCCTGTGTGTGTCTGTCTCTGTTTTTCCTTTTTTTTTTTTTTAGGACACCAGTTATATTTGATCAGGGCCCAACCTAAGGACTTCAGCTTAACGTGATTATACCTGCAAATACCTTATTTCCAAATAAGGTCCTATTCACAGGTACTGGGGATTAGTACTTCAACATATCTTCAATCCATAGTAATATGGTTTATGTCCTTTTTGTTCATCTAATGCATGCATAACCTCTTCTCAGAATGTTAAGGCATGGTACATAATAAATGGCTACTTGCTCTCTCTCTTTCTATAAATAGTGTGAGAGAGAGAGTAACAAAAAGTTCAACATTTGAGAGAGGACTGTATAAGTTCCAATTGCTATGTTGATACCCAGGGAGTTGGGATGAGAGAGAGGAATGGCTGGAAGGAATACAAAAACAAATCTATGGTAAATCCCTACTGTGAAGGAAAGTTAAGAGAGATAGACTGTATTTCTTACAACTAGAAGAGGTGGGCATGTGGAATAAACTTGGGTTTAACTTTAAACTGATATTGTAATCTGGTGAGATAAAGCCTCAAAAAGAGAAAGAGGCAGCAGCAATCTTGCCATTGTCTCAGGAGTAAGAATATGCAGTCATGTTTTCTCTTTGTCTTTCCTCACCCTCTTCTATTTTTCCTTCTCCTTTTGTCTTTTTCCCCAATTTCCCTAGAACACAGTATTTTCTCTACCTACCTGTCTCTTCTTTGCAGGAAATCATTTCCATCTGGCTTTCTTCTGTCTGACTTAAACAATGATTTTCCATCCTACCTGAACATTATAATCATCTGGAAGAGTTTTCAAAATACAGATGCTATTGCTACACCCATGGAGCTTGTGTTTTACCATCTGATATGGTTTTGCTGTGTCCCCACTCAACTCTCATCATGAATTGTAGTTCCCGTAAGTCCCATGTGTCATGGGAGAGGCCTAGTGGAAGGTAATTGAATTATGAGGAAGGTTACCTCCATGCTGCTGTTTTCATGATAGTGAGTGAGTTCTCAAGAGATCTGACGGTTTTATAAGGGGCTTTTCCCTCTTTGCTCTGCACTTCTGCCTGCTCCCACCACATGAAGAAAGATATCTTTGCTTCCCCTTCCGCCATTACTGTAAGTTTCCTGAGGCCTCCCCAGCCATGCTGAACTGTGAGTCAGTTAAACCTCTTTCCTTTATAAATTACCCAGTCTATGGTATGTCTTTATTAGCAGCATGAGAATGGACTAATACAGCATCTGTGATTCTATTCCAGTTTAGGATGAGATCCTCTGGTCTCTAAGATGCTTCAAGATAGCAGGTGCAGCATTAACTACTTCAAGTGTGAAATCCTGACAGCTAAATAGTTTCTTTCATAAACATATCTTAACCATTTAGTGGCCTCCTTGTCCTTCAAGATTGTCTTAAGTGCTTCTTTTCATACAATATGTTAGCCTTGTATTATATAACCTGGACAGTTTAATTCAATTCTAGTCGACTTTCTCCCTACTCCCACCTCTACTTTTATCTCTGTTTCACTTAGACTGACCCCACTGAGGATGGGGGCTGTT
Source organism: Symphalangus syndactylus (assembly GCF_028878055.3). Classification (NCBI taxonomy): domain Eukaryota; kingdom Metazoa; phylum Chordata; class Mammalia; order Primates; family Hylobatidae; genus Symphalangus; species Symphalangus syndactylus. The sequence goes on along the minus strand of NC_072428.2, from coordinate 26,849,747 downwards.
GCCTTCATCTCTGTGTCCCAGTTATCAACTACAGGGCTCAGCACACAGTATGCCTTTAATGCATTTAGTAAAATAATGACTTACTTCTCTAGTTTGAGTTTTCAGAAAAAGGAAATTTCTCCTACTCTCAATATCTCATACTGGCCTGAGCCCTCAACCAATTGAAAGCAAACAACAACTAAATTTCTCACTACATCTCCCATGCTAACTTAAAAAAAATTTTTCCTTTGATCTCAGCTGCTGAAGGAGAGACTATGAGCTAACAGAATTTTCTGTCTTCTTTAGCGAAAAAAAATATGGTACTAATGCCCAGGAGGGATCTAAGGTTCTATTTTTATCCCTTCTCTGAATTATCAATTTACTGTTAGGCTTTGTTTTGAATCTCAGGGCTCTGACAGAGCAGGCTCTATCTTTCAGAGCTGACTGTTCTGCAAGATTATTTTAAAAGTAGCTTTATTAAAATAAACACATTTAAAATCAAAACAACTCTGGTGCTTCTAGAGATATTTCCTAGAAAGGAGTGTGAAAAACAAGTCAACTGCTGAAGGACCATTTTGTTACTTCTAACTACAAGTAGTTTTTTCCATGCTATAGTCACTTTTGAGCAGAGAAGCAGGGCTTATTTAAAGAATTCTTCAAGCTTTCCAGGTACCATGGAGTCTTGCTCTTTTGCTTTCTGACCTGATGCCTTCAGTGTCCTTCTCAAAAGGCTCTCAGATCACCTTCAGCTGCTCTAGACCTTGTACTGCAGAGTTGCTTAACTTTGAATTTTCCTTAAAATTGTATTTAAGTATAAGAAACCTTCAAAATATTTTTATTGAATTTATAATGTGGAAATAAAAGCCAAAGATGAAGGGAGGCATTGTGATGCAAAAGGAAAAGTCATAGATTTGAGCATCAAAGGACCTAAGTCCCTGCACGACATTAATTGTATGACTTTTAGAAGGTCATTTTACCTCTTTGAATTTCATCTCTTTCATCTGCAAAATGAAAGTACTGAGCTCATAGCTTATACATACATTTGAGGGTTAAAGAGGACCAGCATAAAGTACTAGACACATTGCAGTTAAGTGTTCAGTGAAACAGGATTCACTCCACTGCTCGTGATTGTCCTTTTCCTCACATGTCAATTAAAATATCCACTGTAACAATCTTTTCTCTGTCAAAACATTAGCCTGATGAACTAATCCTCATCCTCCATTGCATCTATATTCTTGTTGTAATTGCTGTGAAAAACAACTCATGTAAATGACACAAAGACCCAGCTAATGAGGAAATGCCAAATATTAATTCACAAATACATTCTGAAAAATGTCATTTTTACTTTAATATGTTTTTGATGTATCTCCTATATGCCTGGGTTTATGCTTATTTCTATTAACTGTTATATCCCCTCCTCAAAATACGGGCATTCTAGTAGGTTAGACATTATTATAAAAAGTTCCTGTATGAAATTGACATTCATGTATACCATGAAGGAAGCATAGATAAAGACTAGTCATTCAAAAGAAAAAAAAGAGAGAGAGAGAGACATTTATTTCCTTTGTGAGAGAACAGTAAAGGATTCTGGAAGTAAGTAGAATATTAGCAGTGGCATAAAAAGTTAATAGAATTTGGAAATGGAGAAACTAGAAAGGAAAGCATCATCCATGATAATAGTAACATGAACAGAAACATTCAGGGGCCAGCAATGGGTGCATTTGGAGAAGTGAAAATTCAGTTTTGTTGGAACAAGTAGTTCACAAAAAGAGAAAGATTAGTTTTATATGTGCATTGCAACTTTAGAGCACTATGATAATGCAACTTAAAATACTAGTAGGCGTCTGAACTGGCCTTAGATAATTTGGAGTTGGAAACATGTCTTCCTATATGGTAAAACAATTAATTTTGGCTTAGAGATTACTCCTTCTTGACTAAAATCTAACTAAAACTTGAATTGAGTATATATATATATATATATATGCACACACACACACACACACACAGACATACATACATACACAGAGAGAGAGAGAGAGAGAGAGAGAGAGAGAGACTGAGAGAGGCACAGGGAGAGACAGAGAGAAAGAGTGCTAAATGGATAGATGACCTATACTACTTGACTGAAAATACCATGATCTGGGTCAATGCCATCCTTTGAGAATTTCCAAAGCCAACGCTTAAACAGTGAAAACATGAGAAAGGCAGTCCCTCACCTAATCAGTTATATAATTAGTTATTTGAAACCACAACATCAAAAACAGGCTTTTGTCTTGATGTGCCTGCCTGTAAAAACTTTAACCAACATTTTAGACCCATCTAAAATGCCAGTTCTTCCATTAAACTTTTAAAATTTCTTAATACTGACTCAAGGTTTTTCTCTTTTATTCTCTTCTCTTTATTTATATTAACACTTTTTGTGATCTTATGAAATTCAGGGCTTTAAATATTGTCCAGTTGACTCCTAAATATATATCTCCATTCCAGACCTATGTCTTAAGCTGCTAATGTATTAGTCCAACTCACTCAACATTTCTACTTGAATGATTAGTTGATATCACAACTTAACATGTCTAAAACTGAATTTCTGATATTCCTCCCCAAAGATGCTCAATTGATCTTAGTTAATGCCAAGTCCATTATTCTATTTTCCCTTATCCAAAACCTCGAAGAAATCTCCTCTCTTTCTCTTATACCATCCAAATATTCAATTGACCAGCAAATTCTGTTATTTCTACTTTCAAAATCCAAAATACTTCCAAGTATCATCACCTCTCTAGTACAAATCATTGTCATTTTCTCACATATTATTACAAATAGCCTTCTAAATGTGGTCCTCTTGCTTCTATGCTTAACCATCTTTCTAATAACCAGTCTAATCTCAGGACAGCAGCTAGAATAATCTTTGTAATACAAAAATCAAAGCATATCACTCCTCTTACTCAAATATTTCATTTAGATCATTATTTCACTCAGATTAAGAGCCAATGACTTTACAATGTAAGATCCCTAGAGGGCTTGCAAATTTGACTGTTGAGGTCATTTATGTTTCCTAAGTGCCTGGAATCATGTTGGCACACCATACATGCCCAAACGATAATTAATAAATAAAATTGATGAAAAGATATTTCTCCTTTTTTACCTTCTCTCTCATTTTACTTAGTTCTTGATACCAGCAGCTTCTAGTATAATTCTTTTCAGTAAACGTAGCATGAATTCAATTATATTCCACATTTCAATGGCTTTAGAGCCATAGAGTCTGCACATTAGCAGGATGGAAAACAAATCACAATTTGCTTATATCTATTGATGCTAGTGGAAAAGATCATCTGCTCTTAAAAAACAAATACATCTATATTGTTAGCAGCAGAATCTGAAATCTGAATTCCCTGGATTAGTGGTTTTAAACTGCTTTTCACATTCCTCTTGTGGTTCTGAAAATGTGCTACAAGTGTTACTGGAAAGGTAAAAGTCATGAGGCACTTTCATCCCAACCCATCAAGAGTTGTATATGAATTTCCCCGAGTTCCTGCTCTCCCAGGCCAGCTCTGCTATTCCTGTTTCCATATTCAGATTTTGAGTAAGATTTTGTTGAAAGGAAAAATTCCAGAGCAAAAGGAAATTTTGAAGACAACTAAATTAGGTCATTTTTTCCAACTCTCAACTTATTTTCATCTGTATAGACACAATTTTTGCTTTCAACCATTGCCAGCTCTGGTGCTAAAGGGAATTTAGCTCACATTGAATATCAAAATATAAGATTTTTTTAAAAAATTTCAAACTGACACTTTCTATTTTTATTTAAAGTAGGGCAAATGAATTTTTCTTATCTTAAGAAAAATATTTACTTTTCTAAACTATCAGCAGTTTATTCATTTATTTTGCCATTCTTTCTTCCCCTTGGAAGACTGAATGGCTGAATGATAAATTGCTACAATAGTGTCCAGGAAAATTCATGTTTTCTATTAAATAAAACAGAGAAGGAAGATAGGAAATCAAAATGACAGAACTTATCATGTCATAACATATCACACTGTCAGAATCTTTAATCTGATGTCTTTAAAAAAAAGCCCCCACCTACAGATGTGCTACAACTAGCAATTTTTAGTCATCCGGGAATATTTAACATCTACCCATATTCCATTACCTTGCTTGATGCTTTTATTTTTCATTTATTTTTAATTTTTTCTTTGGTTTATTATTACAGTCTACAAAAATATATCAATATGTATCACATCCTTTCTTATTTGTCTGATCCCTCTTTTTCTAGGAAAAAGAAAAGTTAGCATTTTCTAAGTTATTTTTGTGATTCTTCTCTATCCTCTCTTTGAGGCATTGTTAAGTGGGCATTTAGTATCTATATACGATTTAATACTTTCAGAAATCTGAAATAAAGAGCTAAATCTATTGTACATTTTTAACTACCAGCCAGAATGCAGATTTTATTGGCCAAGTATGATAAATATTTCATAATCTTATAACTCCTTAAGCCAATGATTCTTGACTTGCTACACATTAGAATTAACTTAAGAGCTTTTAGAAGACATGGATGCTTAGTAAGGACAAATTAAATTAGGATCTCTTAGAGTGAGATCTAGGCACTGGTATTTTAAACAGTACCTGGGATCATGCTGATGTGTAGTTAATGCTCAAAAACCACTTTTCTAAGAGGACTACGTAACTAAAAGGGGAGCTATCAATTTATTTTAAACTTGGTTTCAATGCATAATACTTGGAAAACATGGAAATGCAATAAGGACTGAATTTGCTGTTGCTTTGTTAGTTTGATATGACCTGGAGTGGCTTAGAATGGAACCAGAGGTAAATTTACCATGAGCCTGATGAAGCTTAAGCTTCAGTATCCCTAATTGCTTCTGCCTCTGTGAGTGCTGGGATTTGTTAAGATTTATATAGTGTTCAGGTAGGATAAATCAGGCAGCAACCAGAAAGCATTTCTCAGGAGTACTTGTAAATTGCTTAAAGAGGTCTCAGAAAAAAGGGACTTGAGTTAGTCCACAGAAATTCATTGGAATGTCTTTTATTATTTTACATTAATATTCAATTTCAAAGCCATTTGTATGTTTGTAATTTTGCACTCCTTTTCTCAAAGACGAACTCAAAATTGTGTATGCTTGAGGCCTCCCAGAACCTGGATTTGTCTCTGAGTGTGACATGCTTTAAAAAAGTAGAAGAGGTCATATTCATAACTACAGATTTAAATGTTAGAAATTCACAGTGAAGAAAGGCACATTGATTCTTGCCTGCATAATGATAATATATTTCAAGTAGATGGTGACTCTACTTTTGAAACAGACTTTAAAAAATATTTAACTTAAAGAATGTGTTATTTCAGTTGCCTTTCTAAGTTCTTTTGAGTAACTTTAATATATATTCTTAAATGCCTTTCTGAATGAGAAACAACGTAATAATTTCTGTTTAATAAAATTCCCTAATTTTCCCTAAAATTGTACAAATTTTAATTTCTGCAAGAGTTCTTTTAATCCAGTCTGCTTTCCTAATTTTCCTTGGACTGATACGGAGAAAATAAGGAACCTCTTGTTCATGGTACCTAATTTTATCACAACCAACATTGCATTTTCTTGTATTAGCAGCAATATATACGCCTATTATTACTTATATAATTTTACCCCAGATATTTGTCTATATATCTTGGTGTATGCTTTTGCAACTTCAGCAAGAATTACGGGATCTATGAAGCATTCTGCAAATAATTGAAAAAATGATTTTGTTCTAGAAGTCTTTTTAAGGGAACTCTTTGGAAGGAAGTGTCACAACCATTTTACTTAATTTCTCTACTCTTAATTTCATGTAGAATGTGAGGGAATTTGAGATGAAACTAAGAAATCAAATTAAGTGGATTCATTTTCTTCAGCTAGTGGTTCCTGCATCCTTCATAGCTAGGTGCTTATTTCTCTTTGACGGTACTCAGTTAGTGCACTTTCCATTTGAAACCCAGTGTGGTAAAGCCATACAAAGTAGCTGACTGTTAATACTGGCAACATGTCCATCCTCTCTTAGTGTTTAAATATTCACACGCTCATAATGGAAATGATGATCATAGAGAAGAGGTGGGAGCCCAGGGTTATACCTCAATCTGCTTTTACATATACCTTTATAGCTGTAGCTTGCATTTAACATCTCTGGAAAGCACCAAAGGAAACCTAACCAAAAACATTTTCAAAATTCAAGAGAGGATGAAATATTTTAGAAAGTGTGTGCTCACAACCTTATTGAATTCTTATCATTTATAGCATTTCTTTTTCAGTTGAATCTCTTGGATTTTCCAGGTATACAATATTCTCATCTGAAAATAGTGATCATTTTGCCTTCTTTCAATTCTTATACCTCTAATATTTATCTGCTTTTAATGACTAATACCATAACAAAAGGTTACCTAGTATGGATGATGGCTGGAATCTTTATCTTATTCCTGACTTTAGTACTTCCCTATTGAGCATGAAACTGGTGGTTTTATTATTATTATTATTATTGGAGACAGAGTCTGGCTCTGTCTCCCAGGCTGGAGAGCAGTGGCGCAATCTCGGCTTACTGCAACTTCCGCCTCCCAGATTCAAGCAATTCTCTGCCTCAGCCTCTTAAGTAGCTGGGATTACAGGCACTCGCCATCACACCTGGCTATTTTTTTTTTTTTTAATTTTTTGTAGAGACGGGGTTTCGCCATCTTGGCCAACCAGGCTGGTCTTGATCTCCTGACCTCATGATCCACCCACATCAGCCTCCCAAAGTGCAGGAATTACAGGCGTGAGCCACCACGCCCAGCCGAAACTGGTGCTTCTTTTGAGATAAACATAGTTTATAATACTGAGGGAATATCAATAAATCCTTTTGGTATTTAGACTTTTAAAATCAAGAATGTGTGTGAAAATTTTGAAAATGTATTTTCAGCATGTAAGCATGTGATCATATGTTTTAATACATTAATTCATGTATTATATCAATACATATCCTAATATTGACCTAATACTGCATTCCTGTTATTAAATACATTTAGCTAGGATATATCAATTTTTAATGGGTAACTAAATTCTATTTGCTAATATTTAATTTGTTATTTTTAAATCAGTATTCTTAAGTAAATCCATAATTTTCTTTTTATGTTGAGTGTTATATTTTCATAACAATTTTAAAGAGACTTTTAAAATAACCCTTTTTAAAAATGTTCAAGAGCATGCTCCAATCTGGCTATCACTGAACAGATAATATTGTCTGAACTTGAAAGATGTGACAGAATTCCTCTATAAAGACTTCTTGGCCTTTTTCTTTTGGGAGTGGGAGGTGGTGGTGATTATTTCATATACTACTTTTGCTATTTTTCTCATCCTAAATAATTTTGGGAAGACAGAAGAGTGACTAGGGGCCTAACAGTAAAGTTCCTGAGATTTGATTATTGATTACCAAACGGGAAAATGCGGAGACTATTTATTAGGTGACTATAAAGTGCTAGTCCTTCCATTTGTTTAACTAAAAATCAGTTAGACGAATATCGGAATATATGTTTTACAGGTAGAAAAACGAAGCTCCAAGATGTTATATAACTTTTTCAAGAACATAAGCAGCACAGCATGATTCAAATGCTTATCTCTATGACAACGAAGCCCAAATTTTGTAGATTGCACTATTCTTTCTCCTGTTTGCTTTCTAGCCAGATATGTGATGCAGAATGTATAAATCGGGAGGTATAACTATCTCTTAGTTATTAAGGTGTGTAAAATCTAATGCTCAACAGCTTTATAGCAACACAGGTTGTAGTCTATGTGCATGTAATCAACACACCAAACAAGAAGGGGATGCTGAGACCCTCAAGGCATTAAATCCATTTAGCCAGGACATATTAGTTTTTTAATGGGTTACTAAATTCTACTTGCTAATATTTTATTTTTGATTTTTTAATCAATATTTATAAGATAAATTCTTAATTTTTATGTGCATTGTTTGTCACATTTTCATAGCAATTTTAAAGAGACTTTTCTTGTTCTGATTTGGAAGCAAGAAAAAACAGAGCTAGCCTTTGCTGGTAGGCTTGGGATATGTTGGGCTTTTTGCCCCAATACTGAGTGATTCTCTCATATAATCATCCTATCATCTCTTTCACAGCATCAGATTGGACAAATTTCTAAAGACTTGATAACATTTTTAAAAGCATTTTTATAAGAAATGCAACCTGTGGTTGTGCATATTTTCTTAAATAAATCTCAGGTTCTTCTAGTGAACAGAATTGTAGAAATACTTTATTGACATGTTAGTAATGAAACTCAGAATAGTGAAATATTAATAAAAAAATAAAAGCTTCCCCCAAATCTCATATGGTTTTATCCCTTTAACCAAAAAAACATATGGACTACAATCACTCTTTATTTGAAACTACTAATTCTAATTCCACAATCAGCCTAAAGTTTTTTCCTTTTGAACTTAAAATATTTTTGATGTTTTTCGCCATAAATTATACAAACTTCAGATTAACCTGTAAGCCCCCAACAGCATGTTATCAAGTTATATTAATCTGAAATAATAACTGAAGTGAATGTCAAAATAAGTGACCTTATTGCAGCACAAATCACATATCACTGTTTTCTACTTATTCTATAGCTGCTAATTGTCTCAGATTCAGTAGCAACTTTGCACATTAACATCAATAATTTTATAGGACATGCACTTATCTATGACTATGGAGGGAAATAAACCAATATTTATACATTAGTGAATTCATATCCAGTGTCTTCCATTCCAATTGATGAATATCAGAGAAAAATAAAACAAAATCAACTTACCTTGTTTATATTTAATTAAATCCGTAAGCCTACTAGTTCAATTAACTGAATATGATTAATAGCAGCTTTCTATCAACATACATATGCAGATACAAAGTCATATGCATTACAGAATTTCATATAATTCCATATTGTGACTAATTCCCATATTATTAATTAAAATTGGGGTTTTAGACAAAAGAGATACTAGAAATAAAATTGTCAAATAATTTTTAAAGCATTAGCACCATGACTCTTCTATAAATATAAAGTAAGCCTGTTTTTAAATGTATGGAAATACTACTACATACAAAATAGAATCGACAAAATATTTTTTAAATAACTGAAGTAAATGCTGGTAAGGCTATGGAGCAATAGGCACTCTCATTCATTGCTGGTAGGAATGCAACTGGTACAGACACTTTGGAAGACAGTTTGGCTGTTTCTTACAAAACTAAACATAGTCTTACCACCACCCAGCAATCCTGCTCCTAGGTATGCACCCAACTAATTTTAAAATTTGTGTCTACACAAAAGCCTACATAGAAATATTTAGAGTAACTTTATTTATAATCGCCAAAAACTGGAAGCAACCAAGATGTCCTTTGATATGTGAATGAATAAAAAAACTGTCCCATACAGTGAAATACTACTCATCAATAAAAAGGAATGAGCTATCAAGCCATGCAAGCACATGTAAGAATCTTAAATGTATATTGTTAACTGAAAAAAGCTGGTCTGAAAATCTACCTACTGATCCATTTATAAGACATTCTGAAAAAGGCACAATTGCAGTGATGATAGATCAGAGCTTGCCAAGAGTTTGAAGTATGTGTGGGGTGTTGAATAGTAGAAGCACAAGGATTTTAGTGTAAGTGAAACTATTCTGCATGGTACTTTTAATAGTAAATACATGACACTATGCATATTTCAAAACCCATAAAACTTTACAGAACAAAAATTAAATTTAGATGTATACAACTTAATAAATTATTTAAAAGGATGAAGAATCCCAAGATGAAATGCAGATTGTGAAAAAAGAATCTAACTGTTACAACTATATAAAGCAAACTCAATAATAGGAGTAGGGATTAAAGGTGCTGACCTGAGTAGGTTTGAAAATGAGTGAAATCTGAAATACTAAAGGTAAAAGGAACCGTACATACACTCTGTATTCTAATTCATAAAATCATTTCCCATGGGGAAGTGGGTTAACGATTTTGAAATAACTCTATATGCATAGTAAAATTGAATAACAATGTAAATGCATGGTGGATGGTGAGAGCATGATTTCACAGTGCTGAAGTAGGATCTAAGATTTTTATAGGAGTAATACTCTATTTGATTCTTAAAGGACATATAGAATTCTAGCATCAAGGAAAAAGAATAGAAAATATATATATTTTTTTCATAACAGGTGCTGGAGAGGATGTGGAGAAATAGGGACACTTTTATACTGTTGGTGGGACTGTAAACTAGTTCAACCATTGTGGAAGTCAGTGTGGCGATTCCTCAGGGATCTAGAACCAGAAATACCATTTGACCCAGCCATCCCATTACTGGCTATATACCCAAAGGACTATAAATCATGCTGCTATAAAGACACATGCACACGTATGTTTATTGTGGCACTATTCACAATAGCAAAGACTTGGAACCAACCCACATGTCCAACAACGATAGACTGGATGAAGAAAATGTGGCACATATACACCATGGAATATTATGCAGCCATAAAAAATGATGAGTTCATGTCCTTTGTAGGGACATGTATGAAACTGGAAACCATCATTCTCAGTAAACTATTGCAAGGACAAAAAACCAAACACCGCATGTTCTCACTCATAGGTGGAAGTTGAACAATGAGAACTCATGGACACAGGAAGGGGAACATCACACTCCGGGGACTGTTGTGGGGTGCGGGGAGGGGGGAGGGACAGCATTAGGAGATATACCTAATGCTAAATGACGAGTTAATGGATGCAGCACACCAACATGGCACATGGATACGTATGTAACAAACCTGCACCCTAAAACTTAAAGTATAATAATAATAATAATTGAAAAACAAACAAACAAACAAAAAACTAGGAACAGAAGGAAACTTCCTCACACAAAAGAAGGTACTTACCGAAAAACACAGAGGCAACATAATGCTCACTGAGGAAGGACTGCAATCTTTCCCTTTCAGGTCAGGAAAAAACAAGGATGTATACCTCCCCTACTACTAATAAACCTTGTACTGGAGGTTCTGACCAAGGCAATTAATCAAAAAAAAGAAATAAAGATTACTGAAAATGGAAAGAAAAAAATAAAATAAAATAAAATAAAATTTATATATTTGGTATATAATAATGCAACATCAAGATTTTAAATTAAAAAATTAAGAACTTAATGTGTTTTTTTTTTAATTTTATTTTAAGTTCTGGGATACATGTGCAGGACATGCAGGTTTGTTACAAAAATAAACATGTGTCATGGTGGTTTGCTGCACCTATCAACCTATCACCTGGGCATTAAGCTCCACATGCATTAGCTGTTTATCCTGATGCTGTCTCTCTCCCTGCCCCCTCAATGAGCCTCAGTGTGTGTTGTTCCCCTCCCTGTGTTCACATGTTCTCTTTGTTCGGCTCCCACTTATAAGTGAGAACATGCAGTGTTTGGTTTTCTGTTCCTGTGTTAGTTTGCTGAGAATAATGGCTTCCAGCTCCATCCCTGTCCCAGCAAAGGACATGACCTGATTCTTTTTATGGTGCATAGTATTCCATGGTGTAAACGTACCACATAAGAAAATGTATTTTAATGAAAATGAACAAATTAAGTCAGTAGTACTAAAACTTTTAGGTCTTAGAATCCCTTGACACTCAGAAAATTACCTAACATCAGAAAGGATTTGTTAAAATGTGCACTATACTCATTGATGTTTCCATATTTTGAATTAAAACTGATATTTTAAAATACTCATTTACTAATTTAAAATAAAGTAATAAGCCCATGCATGTCGACATAGACAACATATTTTTATTAAAAAAATTTACAAAACCAAAGCATTTAGTGAAAAAAGTGTCATTGTTTACATTTTTTTTTTTTTTTTTTTCAAATCTCTTTTGTGTCTATCTATCTTAATAAGGTGGCTGGGTTTTCATATCTTATGCATTCAATGTGTTGCAATATTGCATATCTTACAGTCTCTGGAAAACTCCACTTTATACAGTGATACGAGATTAAGATTTTAGAAGGCAAGTAGCATCTAAATGTTACTGTGTACATAGTTTTAGTCTTGAAAACCTTGCAGAGTATCTTAGGGAACTTAAGTGGTCTTTATACCATACTTTGAGAACAACTGGCTTAAGCAAAGGCACAGAAGAGAGGAAAAACAGAATGTGTAGGGAAATAAGGGAAAGAAGGCATAGGTTATTAAAAACAGAATCAAGTTCAAATGGTAAGAACCACAAAAGACCCCAAATAGCCAAAGCCATGTTAAGCAAAAAGAGCAACGCTTGGAGGCATCACATTACATGACTTCAAAATATACTACAAAGCTATAGTAATCAAAACAGTATGGTACTGGCATAAACACAGACACACAGACTGGTGGAACAGAATAGAGTGTCCAGAAATTCAAATATTTACAGACAACTGATTTTTTGACAAAAAGGTGCCAAGATACACAATGGGGAAAGGACAGTCTCTTCAACAATCATGGAGGGAAAACTAGATATTCATATGCAGAAGAATGAAAATGGACCCTTATTTCACCCTTTATACAAGAATTAACTCAAAATATATCAAAGACTTAAATATAAGACCTGAAACTGTAAAACTACTAGCAGAAAATACAGGGAACATGCTCCATGGCATTAGTCTTAGCAGTGATTTCTTGGATATGATCCCCAAAACACAGATAACGAAAGCAAAAATAGACAAATGAGATTACATCAAACTAAAAGTAGCAAAGGAAACAATTCACAGAGTGAAAAAACAACCCATAGAATTGGAGAAACCATTTGCAAACCACGTTTGACAAGGGTGTGATATAAAAAATATACAAGGAACTCAAACTACTCAATAACATGAAAATAAACCTATTAAAAATTGGCAAAGGAACTGAATAGACTTTTTTTAAAAAAGATATGCAAATGGCCAACTGATACATGAAGAAATGTTTGACATCTCTATCAGAAAAATGCAAATTAAAGCCATAATGAGATGTCACCTCACACCTGTTAGAATGGCTATTATCAAAAAGGTGAAAGATAACGTGTTGGCAAGAATGTGGAGGAAATGTAGCCTTTGTACGTTGTTAGTGGGACTGTAAATTAGTACAGTCATTTTGGGAAACACTATCGAGATTCCTCACAAAAACTAAAAGTAGAATTAACACATGATCCAGCAATCCCACTTTTAGGTCTATATCTTAAGAAATTGAAACAAGTATGACAAAGCAATGTCTCCATTCCCATTGCATGAATGTTTCTGCATTTTTCACAAGAGCCAATATATACAGACAACCCAAGTGCACATCAGGGGCTGAATGGGTATAAAAAATGTGGTATGTATACATAATGGAATACTTTTCGGCCTTAAAAAAAGCGGGAAGTTCTGTCATATGCAACAATATAGAGAAATCTAGAAGACATTATGCTAAGCAAAGTAAGTCAGCCTCAAGGAGACAAATGGAATATGATGTCACTTATATGTGATATTTACAAAGTCAAACTCAGGGAAATAAAGAGTAGAATGGTAGTTACCAGGAGCTGGAGTGGTGGTAGGAAAGAGAGTAGACGGCGAAAAAAAAGATGTTGGTCAAAGGATACAAAGTTTCTGTTTGATAGAAAAAAATAAATAATTCTGGTGAAATGCTGCACAGCATGGTGATTATAGTTAATAATAATGTATGGTATATGTCAACATAGCTAAAGGAGAACATTTTAAACATTCTAACCACAAATAATAAATATTTGAGGTGATAGATATACTAATTACCTTGATTTGATCATTCCATGATGCATGCATTGAAACGTGACATTATACCCCAAAATACAGACAATTGTTACTTGTCAATTATAAATAAAATTAAAATAAAAAATGTAGTTATATATGAAGTAGTGGATATGTTAATTCTTTTGGCTTAATGATTTAATAATGTATACATAGATCAAAATATGTTGTGATCAGTAAATATATATATATATATATATATATATATATATATAGGTTTTGTCAGTTATGCCTTAATAAGGCTGGTAAAGTTTTTTTTTTTTTAAAGTTTCAATGGTGCAACATCATGGCTAAATTAAGAATTAACTAAAACATAAATTGAGATCTATTGGAAGGATTTCAATGTCATGGAAAGATTGATTGCTTTTTTAAAAAAACTATCATAAAGAACAGGCTTTGTGTAGAATAGTGACAATATTTAATTTCTAAAGGAAATATGTTTTAATAACAATATAGACTATAATTTGTCTGGCTAAAACATTGGAAGTCAGAGATCAAAAATCAGAGGATGTGATTTTAATAGTCGAGGTGAATCATAACGAGAACGAGTAGTGATTTTAAAAGGGTGCTAAATTTTATAGACAATATAAATGTAGGATGAAAAGCACTTAGGAGCTAATCAATGTGGGGTAGAAAGAAAAAGAGAAAGATATTGGAGAGGAGGGAATTTGAAAGAGGCCCATATAACACTATATATATTCTGTATCTATACCTTACAGAGAAAACTTATATTAGATTTTACAATTACAGTAGATATTTTTTTCCAGAGACGTTTTAAACAATAAGCAGAAATCTTGGCAGTAGTATTCCCCTTAGGAAGATGGATGCATATCATTGATAAATCCCTTCGATTTAGGGCTGGGATCATACAAAGGGCATGCTAAGAAAGCTATGTGGCTGCTCATGCCTGTAATCCCAGCACTTTGGGAGGCTGAGGCAGGCAGATCATGAGGTCAGGTGTTTGAGACCAACCTGGCCAACACGGTGAAACCCTGTCTCTACTAAAAATACAAAAATTAGCCAGGCATGGTGTCTGTCAAGTAATCCCAGCTACTTGGGAGACTGAGGCAGGGGAATCGCTTGATCCCAGGAGGCGGAGTTTGCAGTAAACCAAGATCACGCCACTGCACTCTAGCATGGGCGACAGAGCAAGACTCCATCTCAAAAAAATAAAGAAAAAAAAATGTGTGGACTCTATACCAGGTTATTTGTTTGTTTTAACTTTGCCTTGGAGTAACTATGTATAGATTCTTATAACTTAATTAAGATGTTACATTTGGTTAACTGCAGGGGTTTATGTTTTGCTGAGTGGGGTTTAAAGACAGAAATACAAAGCTGAATTTATTAACATAGAAAATATTGAAAAGATGGTGTTTATGGGCTTTAAAAGATGTTGTTTATGACTTGTGGGCCCATCCCAAATTATATGTTGAAACCCTATCAATGAATACCTCAGAATATAACTGTATGTGGGGATGGGGCCTTTAAAGAGGTAACTAAGGTTAAATGAGGTCATATGAGTGTGCCCTAATCCCTGTGATTGTACTTGGAGATAAGACCCTCACAGGGTGACTAAGTTAAATGAGGCCTATAGAGTTGGAAACCAATCCTACCAGACTCCATATACGAAGACATAAGCAAATACTGTATGATGTCACTTATGTGTAGAAATTAAAATAGTCAAACCTATAGAAGCAGAGAGTAAAATAGTGATTGCCAGTAGCTGGGGGGTAGAAGAAATGGGGAGGTGATGGTCAAAGTGTACAAAAAGGATTTCAGCTATGCAAGATAAGTAAGTCTTAGAGTCCCACTATACAACATAGTACCTATAGCTAACAATACTGTATTTTATACTTAATATTTGCTAAGAAGGTAGATTGTAAAGTTTTCTTACCATAAAAACTAAATAAAGATAAATAAATAATAAAGGGGGCAGGAGGAAACTTTGAGAGGTGACAGATATGTTTATAGGTTTAATAGTGGAAATGGTTTCACAGGTTTATATGTATCTCCAAACTCATCATGTTGTATACATTAAATACACACAATTTTTATATGTCAATCATCACCTCAATAAAGTGGCTTGCGAAAATAAACTTTAGTGATAGACTCCCAACAAATGATAATTTATGGGTGGTATGAATTTCAGAAAAAGGTCAGACATAGTACTATTTACTATAATAAAATAAAAAACAAAGCCAGTCATTAATTATATTCCTTGGCTTCCTGCTTTCTGAATGTAGAATTTCTATACCCCATAAAGGCTGAATGTGGTTACATAATATGCTTTAGCTGAAGAAATGTAAGCAAAAGTGATTTGTGTCTTTAGAATCAAAATATTTAATTTTTTTTAAAATTTTAGGTTCAAGGAGTCCATGTTTGTTTGTTTGTTACATGGATACACATTGCATAATGGTGAGGTTTGGGTTTCCATCATCCAAGTAGGGAACACATTGTATACAATAGAAAATTATTTAACCCTCATCCCCTTTTCAAGCTCCCCTCTTTTGGAGTTCCCAGTGTCTATTATTTCCAGCTTCATATTTTAACATCCATTTTTCTATACTGTGTCCTTTCTATTGCCATGGTCACCAGCAACATTGAAAACAGTGGTTGCTCCAATAGCCCACAAGGAAATATAGAGCAAATGCTCCAGCGGAATCATGACATACATAAAACACGTGCAATAAATAAACCTTTGCCGGTAAAAGCCACTGAAATTTGGTGGAGGGGATTGTTACCGTGGCATAATACAGTTATTCTGATTGGTGGAGCCAGCTTGTTCAACATATAAATGAGGTATCTGTCTGTTAGACATATAAACAACTTCTCTCTCTCTGTTTAAAACTAAATTTAGTCTCTGACAACAGTCTTTTCTTCAATCACAATCTTATAGAACAGAAGGGTTTATCCTCTCAGATTATTATAAAAAGCATTTATCAAGCATCTAATATAGAATGAAGATGTTTTCACATGCATCTTGTTATATATCTCTTAAGTATACATTATTGTTTCTATCTTACATATATTGGAACTAAAGATTAAAAGTATAATAAAATGTACAGATTGTAAAACTAGGAAAGTAATAGACTCACTTTGAGCCAGCTTCTAAGTTTGATATAGTTGCTCTTTCCATATGCTGCAATGCCTTTGGTAAACCTAAAGACAGAACATTGACTATTGCTGGGTAAAGGAAGTTTCTTATTCTCCCTATTCTCTTAAACATATTTAGAAACTCATTCAGTCAATTTTCCAGATCTTCTAGAAATAGTTTTAAAAGAAAGGTGACCTTTTCTTCTACATTTTGAAAACAATTTCCTCTTTAGATTCTTATGCCCTAGGTGACTGAGTTCTCCCAAAACAGAAGGAGTTTCAGATAAGTTCTAAGACAACTTGATCCTCTTGCTTTATGGAACAATGAAGGAAATTTAAAAAAAAAAAAAAAAAAAGATGAAGAGCTATTTTTATGTCACTCAATCAGGTAGACTGTTTACCCATTTCAAAAAAGGTAGACAATTATAATCAGACTAATCATTTTTCTTTTTTTTTTTTGAGACGGAGTTTCGCTCTGTCACCCAGGCTGGAGTGCAGTGGCGCGATCTCGGCTCACTGCAAGCTCCTCCTCCCGGGTTCACACCATTCTCCTGCCTCAGCCTCTCCGAGTAGCTGGGACTACAGGCGCCCACCACCACGCCTGGCTAATTTTTTTGTATTTTTAGTAGAGACGGGGTTTCACCGTGGTCTCGATCTCCTGATCTCGTGATCCGCCCGCCTCGGCCTCCCAAAGTGCTGGGATTACAAGCGTGAGCCACTGCGCCCGGCCTCAGACTAATCATTTTTCTAGTCTTTCCCTCAGGAAAAAAAAAAGATCAGTGATGTTTAAATTAAAAAGAAAAAAAACTATTGTCAATTTCATTTTTTTTTCAGTTCCTGGAAGTATAACTTGACTTAGTCAAATAATCTATTATTATATTTTCCTATTTTTAAAATAAAAATGATACCTCTCTAACAAGGTTATAGCAAACATTTTTTAAAACTACATAGCGTAACCATAACAGTGTTTACCATAATGGTGATTACATTTTCTTTCCTTCAGATTCTCAAATAAAAGGAACCACAATATTCAGATATTTTCCTTCAGATTTGCAAATTAAAGGAACTACAGTATCTGTCCCTTGAAGCTCCAATTAGACAAACCTTAACATAAAGGTCTTAAAATATATACCCTGTTTCATCTGGATTGAACAGACAGTTGAAAGTTGCTTCATCCGTTTTACCCATAGAATATATCACAGTGGAGAATTCTGTGTTAACTTGGCCATGGGGAGCATTATCTACTTTCAAGTAGGCAAAACAGCCAGACTGGATACTTTATGCTCCTTTTATTTCATAAATCTAGAGAAAGCCTTAGCTAAAGGAATGTAAGTTATGTTTAAGTTATCTTTACGTCCATTTGCTAGTGTTCTGGGCACTGATCATAGACACATAGACACAATGATCCTAGACACACAGTTGAAACCTCACAGAAGCTTCCAATCCCAAGCCAATATACCTACAGATAGTTGTAGGCAAATTGTTTACTCATTTTGATGAAAATAAGAGGAAAGATATGAAATGGCTTTACTTTTTAACAAACTTTATATTTTCTTTTTTTTTCACAGACAGGGTCTCGCTCTGTTGCCCACAGTGAATAGGAAGTGGTGTGATCATAGCTCACTGCAGCTTTGAACTCCTGAGCTCAACTGATCCTCCTGCCTCAGCCTTCTGAAGAGTTGAGACTAGAGGCATGGGCCACCACATCTGGCCATCTGGTTAATTTTATTTTTTAGAGATGGAGTCTCCCTATGTTGCCCAGTCTGCCCTAGAACTCCTAGCCTCAAGTGATCCTCCCGCCTTGGCCTCCCAAATTACTGAGATTGCAGGTGTCAGCTACTGCACCCAGCGTGTATTTTCTAATTAAAAAAAACATGTACATATTCATTGTGGTGAATTTAGAAGACATAGAAAACTAAGAAAATAGAACAAGAAATTATATAACCTTGAACAAAAAATAGAACAAAATTGAATGTTGAAAATAGAACAAAAAATTATGTAACAAAAAGGCAACACTAAACTTTGATTACAAATTTTTGTGAAGTGGAAAGATATTAACTGATTTTTTTTCTCACTAAAGACAAACATTCCTATTTATATTTAGTTATATTTGCTGAATTTATATAGACATTAACAAGCAAAATAAGACAATACTGTATATATTGTTGATTTAGTTTTTTGTTTTGTTTTTTGAGACAGGGTCTTTGTTGTCCAGGCTGGAGTGCAGTAGCACAATCTGGGCTCACTGCAGCTTCAGCCTCCTGGGCTCAAGTGATCCTCCCATCTCAGCCTCTCTTCCCAGCTAATTGAGACTACAGGCATGTGCTACCATGCCACGATAATTTTTTGATTTTTTTGTAAGACAAGTTATCACTGTTTCCCTAGGCTTAAGCCAACTTCCTGCCTACTTGTTCAAAAGTGTTGGAATTACAGGTGTGAGCCACCATGCCCAGGCTTGATTTGCTTTTTGATTCAATTAAACATAGAAACATTTCTAACATTTTACTAGATTGCATTTTAGTGTATACTCTATTAGATCTGCTTCTGAGACATTTAAATATTTTCAATATTTTCTTTTGTTCTAAACATTACCACTATGAATCTGTTTATTCATATGTACAATTTATTTAGCAAAAATCTAACTGAATTGGAGAATCTTAACCAAAATTTCTAAAATATTTTAAGACTTTTAAAATGTAGGTCAAATGTCCTCTGGAAATTACATAAACATTAATGTTAAATAATACTATCTCTATAAGAAAGTGTTCATTTTCCTAAACTCTTGCCAATATTAAGGATTATCAATCTTTTAATATTGCATATTTTGTCCATCTGATAGCCTAAAACAATAGCAACAACATAAACCAATTCTAATTGTTTCCTTTGAAAGTTAATGACTTTGACCATAAATATTCTTGTGTTCATTATTCATATGTATTGGTTCTTTTGGTTGTCTGTTGAAACTCTTTCTCTAATTCTCTTTCTTATCTTTTTTTTTTAATTGTTGAATAATAAATCCTGGATTGATGAACAACTTTTTTCTTTCAGCACTTTAAAAATATTACTTCATTGCCTCCTGACATTTCATCTATGTTTTCCCCCAGTAAGATGTTAGATGTCATTCATGTTGTTATTTTCCGCATGCAATGTGTTGTTGTTCTCTTCTGATTGATTTCAATATTTAATCTTTACTTTAGCTTACAGAAATTAGGATGTAATTTGCTTTAGTGTGGTTATCTTTGTCCTTATTTTGATTGGAGTTGATTTCTTGAATTTCTAAATCAATGTTTTTTGTCACATTTGGGAAATATTTGACCTCATTTTTTTTTCTAAATTTTTTTCTGCCCAATTGTCACTTTCTTGTCTTTCTAGACTCAAATGGAATTTACGTTGGACCATTTGATATTAGTTCAGAGATTGTTGGTACTCCTTTGTCTTTAGAGGGCTATTTTTTCTTTATATAGCTTCACATTCATTTTCTCTTTCTTCTGCCATGTGCCATGTGAAGTGAAGCACATCCAGTAATGTTTTTTTAGTTTCACTTATAGTATTTTTACATTCTAGAATTTTCATATAATTATTTTTCACTGTATTCATTTTCTGTTGGTATTCCTATCTGGTTACTTATTAAGATCAGGTTTTCTTTCAATTCTTTAAACATATTTTCATTTTTTAACATACTTAATCATTGCTCTTTCAAAAGTCCTTGTCTACTGTAACCAATTTCATGCCATTATGGGGTTAGTTTCTTTATGTTTCTATGAATTGTCATTTTTAAAAACTATTGGTTGTATTTTTCTGTTTCATTATGTTATTCATTATTACTCATTCTATATTGAACATCATGAATTACTGCAGAGACCAGAAATTCTGTTGTCTTTCTCTGAAGAGTACTGGCTTTTGTTCTAGTAAGTAGTGAAATTGCTAAATATTTACTTTGAACTTGAATAATCTTGGTGAAACCCAAGATGCTTACCATGCTTCTTTAATTTATTAAGATTTACCCTTCAAACTCTGTGTTCCCATGTGTGTCTTCTCAGAGATTAGTTTTAGTCTTAGTCACGGGGGAGTAATAGAATTTATGTCACTCTAGGGCATAATCCTTATTCATAAAGCTTACTGGTTTTATGTCTCAACTGGAATGGGATGCTAAAGATATTAATAAGGACTTAACGTTTCTTTCCTCTGGCTGGACCCCAATCCCCATGGGTATAAAGGCTACTCAGCATTTAGTATTTTTATTCCAATTACAATCATATAGTAGTTGCTCTCTGATAAGTCTCTGGTAGTCTCCTAGGTATGAGAAGTCCAGTCCTCAGCCGAGGACTTGTAGAGAATCCCCACACTGAATTCTGGAGCTGCCTCTGCATATATCTTTCCTTTATTGTGCTTTACCTACCTAAATCCAGTTGTTTTAGCTCTTCTCTGAACTCTAATCTCTGCCTTCTGGAGCTCTGAATTTCAGTGTTGCTTGAATTGCTGCACTGGAATTATGAAACATCCCTCAGGTCAAGGCAAACGTAGGGGTTATCTTGAGCATTTCACTTTTCTTAGAAATTATAGCCTCATGTTGCCAGTTTTCCACTGCCTGACAACGGGCACCATACACAGTCTGTTCAAGTTTATAGTTGGTTATGGCAGGAAGACTAATCTAGTAACATTGACTGCATCATAGCCAGGAGCAGAAGTTTTTGCACGTAACAAATTTTAATTTTTTGGCACTTTTTAAATGTAATTTTATTTAAGATGTGATTATCATGTATATAAAATTTGTAATCTTTTTATTTTCACCTAAAATTAGATGTATCATCCAATATTTCTTATGAAAATCATTAGCCATCTGAAACACTTAATAAATACAAATAATTGGATTAGCAATAATTTTTACTTTTAATAGCTAATTCAGAACTGTACAATTTTTCTGCTTTGTAACTAATCATGTTTTATACCATAATTATTATTCTTTCATAACCTTGTGATTTAATCCTTGCTGTCAGTCGCCCTGGAGCACAATATGTACAGTTCTCTCATGAAAAACAGCTCAATTACAAATCTATGCTTGCAATCTGGGATGGAAAATGTGACTTATCACTAGTAATGGCAAATATGACACTCATAAGTAACAGTAGGTAATTGAAAGTGAAGAGGAATGTAAATGATGAATGCTTATTCCTGCCTACTATTGTTCCTCATTTTAGTGCATTTGTAGCCTACCATCTCTTTAATGTACTATCCTCATTAAGATTTTTTGTGGCTTTGGTGAATTAGTAACATTATAAGACAACCTTTCCATTGATACAGCTTATGCTTTTAGGCTCATCTTTTCAGGTATTGATAATAGTGGAGTAATTCAGACATTGATTCAAAGTTACATTCCTTAGCACATTTGAATTGAGGTTTTCTTGAAACCACTATTTGCCTTCTCTGTCCATGACATTTCAATATATATGTAATGTTTTCTCAGATCTGAAGTCATATGTACCTCATTCTAGAGTTCGGATTCAATTCCAGTAAAAGCTTCTGCCTCTCTCAATTTGCAACAGTAGGCAATAGTATACTAGTAAGTGTTCAAAAACTGGCTCTCCGAAAACAAAACAAAAAACCTGATTGGAAGAATTGGCTGTTGGGAAAAGGTGTGCATGATTGGCTTCCTCACACCACTCACCCTAGGGTCCTTTTATTACCTCCTGTGAGATGACTGACACCTCGTTGGGTGTGCAAACATTCTTCCTGTTGGACATAAACAAATGCTTAACGAGTGAAGTTTTTCAGAATGGTTGCCAAACATTGGTTTTATTGTAAATCACTTGCATGTGTCCTAAGGTCTTTTTTTCCTAATGAATATTTAAGCAGCCATCTCTTTTTGCATTAAATTCAGGAAATTTAAGACTTTTTTTAGCTCTTGAATGTAAGCTTTAGTGTAGATATTTGTTGCTTTTAGAATGGCTGGCTGGCTGGTTTGTTACATAGATACTCAAATACATATTAAAACAGACACACACATATGCAGTATTTCTTTAGTTCAAATTTTCTCAAATTTTTTATTTCTTCAGCTGATAGAATTAAGAGCTAAGAGATGCTATAAAACCAAATTTATCTACTGTCAGGATGGCTATTTGGCATAATGTATTTAAATATACTGGACTGCAGATGAAAATAAAATTAATAATCATTTTGTTATTTTTAGACATGATTTTTCTGACCATACCTATCATTCCCTATTACCTTTTTTCAATCAAAATATTTATTAGTACCTAATATATTAAAATATTATTTATTGTTGTATCCATAGCACCTAGAACAGTACATAGTCACAAAATGACGATTTTTTGAATAATTAAAATCTTAAAAAAAATTAACATTTGGAATTTTCAGCTCCTACCAAAAATTTCCATCAAAATAAAATAAGCTGACATAGTGTTATATACATGTAATCCCTGCTATTCAGGAGGCTGAGGCAGGAAGATTGCTTAAGCCCAGGAGTTTGAGAACAGCCTAGGCAACATAGTGAGATACTGTCTCAAATATATTAATTAAAATAATTACATTAAGTAAATTCCTGAACTTTATTAATTAAGACAGTTAAAAATTGGTGTGATAAAACCATACAAAATAAGAAAGTAATTGAGGAGCTAAACATAGCAATTCAAAATTAATTTTATGTGCTCCATATGGTTCATCTTTTACCTCTAGATTTGCTTAAAATCTATTTAGTGTTTTAGCCTGCATCAACAATAAACAGAAAGATATACCTAGAGATACTGTTTAAATACATGATTACAGAAAGCTTTTTCATTTATATTAGAAGTTCTTCTGACAATTATTTTAAATGGTTACATATTTTATTGCAAAAGTATGTAACTTTTTAGGAGTACTTTCTAGGTGCACAGTAGCCTACTAGAATCCATCATAAATTCCCAAAAGCATCCATGGGTACTAGACTAGTGCAGCAATCTACAGTACAGTGGAAAGGAATACCTTTCTTGTGATACACTGAAGTACTGTTGGTTATATTCTGATAACAGAGAAGTGTATCAGCTTTAATTTAACTAATGATCTTCATCCTGGAAATACACACAAAAGCCCATGTGAATAGACTTCAGCGTATTCTCCAATGACAGATTTAGAATTAACCTTCTCTTTGGTTCTAAGACTTTATTACATGATGCAGGCTTGAGATATTTGCTTTGTTTTCCCCACAGAATGAGTTATTTTCCAGCTCCATCCTCAGTGACTCATTCAAATTGATTTCTGATAACACTTCCTTTTTAAAATTCTTTTCCCACCAGTTTCTCAAATATAATCACAAACTTGAGTGTCACTGTATAACCATTAGCCTAGTGTTAAACAGTGAGTGGGTCAAAGCTTTCCCCCTATTGTAATAGAAATCTTGGGGTCTAAAGCTGTTTCAGTGTTAGACTTTGTGTGCTTGAAATGAATTCTGTGAAAGTGTTATTATTTGGGCAAAGGTTCTGAAAAGTTATAGGATTCCTAATATGTATTTAAGGTAGATATTACTATCTGATTTTTGCTTATAGATAATCCTGTTTCTAATTTCAAGAAAGCAATTTCTTCATTAAGGAATTTCCATGGCAAAATAACAACTGTTCTTCAAAAACACCTGCATCACTTGTTGTAAGTGTAACTAGCATACTCATAATGTGTCACACAAAAACATCAAAACATTTTAATTTAAAAAACAGTCAAAAACTTCACTTCAATTTCCTTGCTAGCAAATATTATTTTCACCAAATATTGTAATTGTGTAAACTTTCAGGTTTGAATGTCAAGGTTTAGGGCCAATCTTTGAAATCTTATACCCATAAATTTTGAGATATATACAAAAAAGTGCCTCTGGTCTAACATGAGATATCAGTGGCCTTGATAGCATGTCATACCCTGGTCTTATCAGCAACTGGAAGTTGAATGAGTTGCAACTTTGAAGAATTTCCATGAGGCCATGGAAAACAATGTTAATTGTATTTATAACCATCTCTTCTTGACTCTGTACTAATCAGTTCTTACCCTCTGAGTCAGTGAGTTGTACTTGCCAATGTTATTCTTGTCCTTGCCTACATCAGTGTGCCAGGTATTGACATTCAAAGTGAGTTTTTGTAATGTATGCATAATTGCTAAATAATTATTTAATTCTCTCATCTATCTTCTGTCTCTCACTTTTTACTCTAAAAGCAAAATAAAACCTATTTAATAGGTAAATCTGTGTGTGAATATATAGATAAAAAATGTCCTAGATGAAATCGCCAACGGATTTGGAAAGCATGTTAATGTAAATATTTTTAAAATGTACCTAAGCCTGTCAAAATCTAAAAACAGGTCTTCTATAGGACTGTACATGTTGAATAAATATTTTTTATCTGTTGATTTTTTTTAAAAAGTACCATGATCAACTTAATCATCATCCTAATCACCCTATATATGATTTGTTAAATGCTTGCCAAGCATCAGATAATGTGTAGGGGACTTTTCTAACAGTATTAGTTTCCTAGGCCTGCTGTAACAAATAACCACAAAACTTCGTTGCATAAAACAACAGAAATGTATTCACTCACAGTTCTGGTGGCCAAAAGTTCAAAATCAAGGTATCAGCAGGGTTACACTTCCTCCTGAGGATATACGGAAGATTCTGTTCCTTTCCTTGTCCAGCTTCTGGTAGTTGCAAATTTCCTTAGGTTTGTGGCCACATGTTTTCAATCTTTGCTTCCATGGTCACTTACCCTGTTTGATTGTTTGGACAGTCTTGCTCTGTTGCCCAGGGCTTGAGTGCAGTGGCATGATCTCGGCTCACTGCAATCTCCACCTCCTAAATTCAAGCAGTTCTCCTGCTCAGCCTCCTGAGTATCTGGGATCACAGTTGTGCACCACCACGCCCAGGTAATTTTTTGCATTTTTAGTACAGACAAGGTTTCCTTATGTTGGCCAGGCTGGTCTCGAACTCCTGACCTCAAGTGATCCACCCGTCTCGGCCTCCCAAAGTGCTGGGATTACAGGTGTGAGCCACTGCACTGGCCTATTTATCCTCATCTGCCACTTTGTCGTGTTTCTTGTAAGAGCAGTTGTCACCAGATTTAGAACCCACTGCAATAATCCAGATGATCTCAATTTCTTTACTTAATTAAATCTGTAAAGATCCTTTTTCTAAGTAAGGTAACATTCACAGGTACTGGAGGTTAAAACGTGGACATATCTTTTTGGGAGTCACTGTTCAACCCGTTCCTCTTAACACTGCCTCTAATTGTCATAAACATAGAGATAAATTGAGAGTGAGAGAGGTTAGCAATTTTCCTAAAGTTGCACAGATTAGGAGTGGTAGAACTAGGATCTGAAATAGAAGCAGAACTCATCCCATTGAATTTTAATTGTTCATTCTTCCATTTGTATCCCTGCCTAGGTCCAGGTATCTTGGTGGTTGAGACTTATGACATATCCCTAATGCCATGCTCTGGCCTTTGATACAGGCTAGGCACTAAATAACCAATTGTTGAATCAACCGAATACATGACTTCTCACCAGCAAGTCCTTTACTGATAAACAGCCAAGGCCAATATCCATTGCAAATGAAAATGTATCTGTTATTTTGCAGCAATTTTATCTAAAGGTTATTAAAATTCAGTAGCAAATATTTATCTCTTTCCAGAGTTTAGTATGAAAATTTAATTCTTTAGACTTATTTACTCAAAAACTAAGCTCCACGATATAAATATAGAAGTAGCAATTGGCCACATACTATCTCCTTCTTCTCTTTTCTTATTATGTGTATTTATTTACATAATAAATATATATGTATATATACATACATATGTATATATACACATATGTGTGTGTGCGTGTGTGTGTGTGTGTGTATATATATATATATGTATGTCAGGAGTAACTAAAAGAGGAAAAATACCTAGATAAATCACCAGTTTATTTGGTTTTTAAGCACAACCACTGCCATATACTGGCTGATTTGTGAGTTTTATTGAGCAATGAGATCCAATTTGTTGCCTAGTTATTGCTGGTCACTGAATATAGGTTTTTTTTTTCTAGAAAAATTGAGTGGTAACTGAGGATGGCAAAACACCGCATCAGAATGACTCAGTCACAGCGGCAATTGTTTTGTGAGTGAATCATTCAGCCTCTCTTTCTCTCCTTAAGGAAATTTTAGTTGCTAATTTCAATAAGCAACTAAAATTTTGGTAATATACAGGCCCAGGATTGAGAATTATAAAACAGGATGTATAAGAAAAATAATGTTTTTAAAGTTACCCTCTCTCTCTACACACACACACTCTCTCACTCTTATATTTTCTGAGCTATTTCCTCTTTTTGGTCACTCGTTCATTAACCATTCTTATGCCAGAAGTATCTACCTTCCAGATGAATCTTCAAGTTTTATGATAGGCCTCTTATTCAGTTTAGATGTCCTTTCCTCTCCAAGTGCCCCGAGATTAGGATTTCTT
Organism: Symphalangus syndactylus; assembly: GCF_028878055.3. NCBI lineage: Eukaryota > Metazoa > Chordata > Mammalia > Primates > Hylobatidae > Symphalangus > Symphalangus syndactylus. The sequence continues at coordinate 26,822,422 of NC_072428.2, read as the reverse complement.
GTCTACTCTCTAAACATTCCTAAGTCTGGCAAGGAAGCTTCAGGCATGGTAAGGATAATGATAACCAAATTTCTGTTGTAGGTCACTAAAGAAAATTGATGCCAGACTTGTGGATGTGAGGATGCATGCAGTGGTTTGAAAGAGCAGAATTCAAGGACACTAAAGAGTTATGATTGAAATATAATTGATTTGAGGTATGCCACTGAGGCACCCAGTCCGATATACATTCAACCACAAGAAATTAAACCTCTGTATATTTGATGTTCAATTTCCTCATTTCTAAAATGTACATTGTAACATATTTCAACTAGCATTCATATGAATCTTAGATGAATCTGGCACAATGCCAGAAATATATTAGTTGCTCACATATCATTATTTATAAGAGGCTAAAAAAAGTCACATGATTTTAGGAAGTTTTCTCCTTATTGTTTGTGGAAATTTTATTGTGTAGTAATTAATTTAATACCTTTGTGAACTCTTCAGTGCTCAATGCTTACCCCCAAGTATACAAGATCAAAAAACTAACTTGAGTGAGCAAATAAAATTTTCAGGAAAACATTGGCATTAACAAACTTATGACACTGAAGTATAAAATCAGAATGCCGATCAATTAATTTTCTACTTAAAACATAATTGTCATTCTTTTAAAACATGAGTCCTTATTATTTTATCTCTGTTGGTAGATGTCATGGGAAACCAAACCATAATTAGGATTCTATGTGGAATCTGAACAAGGAACACTAGGTGAGAATTTTAATTACCATTAGGTTTATAAAGTTTAATAAATCCACCTCTACAACACGGGTGCCCTCGTTAACAAGACTGCTGCATTTAAATTTCATTGTTTAATTTTCTCTTTCCTTAGAATGTTCGTTGAACGGACATTCCATTTGTTTGCTTCTATGTCTAAACTTTTATTATCAACCTCCTGGCAGATTGACCTCTTTTTCCTTCGGAAATATTGATGTTTTCCATCAGAGTAGTCAATTCTTGCTCGCCAGGAACAACTCTCCCTTTACAAAATATTCTTATCTCTCAGCTCTCATTCATTGTGAGTTGATATTACAGTATAAATAGTCGAAGAAAATCTCATTTTTTTATTTCCAGGATACTTCAGTCACCTCTAACTGAAGATGATATTTAATTTTTTGACTCACTTTTCTCACTAAAAATCAAAGATGATAATAGGATCTTCCTCATTTGGTTTTTGAGAGTGTTAATAAAACAATGTTTTCAAAGTTCTCAGTACACTACCTGGTGCAAGGAATTGGCTCAATAAATATTTTTAAAATCTATCATTACCCCAACATTTAACAGTGTTTTGCTATGACCTGACTTGTCATATAAAGGGAGCCCTGTTATAGTAAGACCTTTCATAATAAATACAGCCCACTCTGCATGTCACATAACAGTTTTACTCACTATCATGTGAAGAGTAAAGATTCTATTTTGACTGACTCACAGCAAAGTGATGAATATTTCAGAACTTTGCTTTGTAAAAGTATGTGGAACATGGAGCTTTAGATCCCTGTTTTGAAGAGTTAGGCACACCGATCAGGATAATGCACATGAATGTTCTTTAAAAATGGCAAAAACACATTGTATGTAAAGAGGGGAATTATTATTATTAGGGAAAGGATGGTAGCCTTGCAGAGAACTTGGGAGCAGCAAATGGGACGATGAGGCTTATTGGAGTTTGTGAAGGGACAAATTCCATAAACTTTTATGCAGTTCCTCTGTTTAAGAAGTCTTTAGCGATTACTTGCTTCTTTAACAATGAAATTATCTTTTACAATGAAAAATTATTGAAATAATCTAACAACATAACAAGACAAAATGCTCTGGCTGTTAACGCCTTCAGGTGACATCTCCTAAAAAGGAGAATCCCCTACAGAGATCAGAAAATGACATTGTTCTTGCTTCACTATTTTCATATGCAGCAATAAGAAACTACAGGCTAATAAATCAACAAGTCACTTACCCAGCCTCCTCTTTTCAGCAACATTACTTTAAATAATCTCTTATTTGAATTATTCAGTAATTCCACCAGCAGCACAGCAAGGATTATTAGTCAATCTTTCCTACACCAGGCATGGTTGGAAGGCTTAATAGTTTGAAACTCAAAATCATTTCTTAGTTATGTAAATCCTTGTCATCTATTATTTGTTCATGAAATGGTGAGAGGCTGAAATAAAACTTGAAGTTTAAAACAAGAAGCCAATTACTGTAAGAAGAAAGCAGCCATGGATTTATTAAGTAGATAGCAACCACAAGGCCATTAGCCAGAGGCATAAGTATTAGAATATACAAACACTGGAATTCTTAGAAAAAAATGGATCTCAATGCAGGCTACTTCTACCCAAATGTGGCCATCTCTCTATTAAATGCAAGCAATTAGAAAGTTATTTAAGATCTACTTTTCCAATTGGAAACACCACATTTTATATATATATATATATAATATATATATATATGTGTGTGTGTGTGTGTGTGTGTGACGTATGTATGTGTGTATATATGTATATAAATTTTATGTGTATATGTAATTATATGTAATTAAGTCATACATATGTAATTAAGTTACATATATAATTTTTGTGTATGTAGCATGCGCGTGTGCACAGGCACACACACACACACACATACAATGCATATGCCTTTGATCCATCAATTCATATTTCAAATTTCCAGTATAGAACAGTTGTCCTAGGTCAGATATGCCTTGGGAATCTTGGGAAGAATCAGTTTGATCTAGACTTTCGTCCTAACTCACTCTGATTGCCAACTGCTTCTGTTGCTCACAACATCAGATTGGACCTAAGAAAGTATTAGCAGTTTACTTCTTCAGAAGTTCAGGTCTTTATTCCTATCTGCTTTCCAAGTGCCCATGGTTGATTTGAACCATCTGGAGAAGTGGTCTTTGTTCTAATGAAATTACATTTGTTAAATCCTTTTAGGTGCAATATGTCATGGTGTTACATTGCAGGGGAGCAGACACAACATGCATGTGCTCTGGAATCAGAGCAGGAGAGAGAAGCAGACAGAACGTAAGCAGTCCTTAGTAGCCAAAGAGGCCTAGGCTAAAAATTTAATTGAAAATCTTGCTTTTAAGTAAATGAATTATATTTTCTTGTAGGTAGTTTTTCTAAAAAAATCTTTACTTAGCAAACAAAGAGAAACAGCGCTAGACATCTATGAAATAACCTCCAAGCTTTTTATGCATCATGCATTGATTTCAGGAGCTCAGTTAGCTTTGCTAAGTGTGGTTATGTGCTGTAATACAGTTGGGTATCACTTGGCTCCTCTCATCATATCACATATACTCTATGGATGCACAACCTTGCTTGAAATTAAATAGAAATAAATAGAAAACATATAATTTATTATTTGTCAGATTAGAAACATTTCAAAATTGTGTTTAAAAGCCGTTGATAATGGCAAAAGTTCCCAGCAGGAGTGTTAATTGGTACAATGGTATGATATTTGGGATACATTTTTTTTTGTGTGTACATATATACGTATGTGTGTGTGTACACATAGGAATTGTGATATATTTAATAAGTTATACATATGTAATCAAGTTACACATATAATTTACATATACATATATAAATTTATATATAGCATATGTTTGTATATATACACACATAGCATGTGTATGTATATATGTACATATATATGTATATACATATATATACACATAGCATACATACATATATATGTACATATATATGTACTCACACATATGCTGTATATATAATGCATACACATTTGATCCAGCAATTCCAATGGTTGAAATTTAATCCAATAGATATACCATAGGGCTCATGACTACATTGTTTGTAATACTGAAATTCAAGCTTGTACTCTCTCTCTCTCTTTCTCACACGCACACACCCCAAACTGATGGTCCATTAATGGGATCAACAATAAAAGACTATTACTAAAGACAGTGTAAGAGCCAGGCTCCCTGGATTTGAAGGTCAGCTACCTGTGTGATATAACCTTAAACATGTTACTTTACCTCTGCTTGCTACTTTTCTTTCATTTATTTCAGCTGGGATATAATTGTTCGTACATCATATGGCTGCTTTGAGGATTAAGTTAATATATGTAAAGCATTTTACAAAAAGTCTGATATGTAGAAATGATTTCCTAGTTAGCTATTATTTTATGGTCCATTCAAATAATGAGTTCAAATTCTTTAGGCTGATTTGAAAAGATTATTAAGATCTATTATTAAGCAAAAATAAAAAGAAAATTAAAAATTATATCATGTACATTTTTATATCATTTAATTAAAACGTAAATTTTTATAATTAAAAATTATAACATTCTGATAAATGCTAAAGATTGTTGGAATAATATACCAGAAATGGATAAGTAATCGTTAGTGGCAGTTACCTCTGAGAAATGGTAGAGGAGGTCTAATGCAGGACAGGGATATTACTTTCATTTTAATCCCTTTCCTATTATTTAAAATGTTTAGCAAATGTTCCTGTCTTTTTATAAATTAAGCAAAAATTTACAAACATAACTTATTGTTTTTAAATGACAAATTTAGTGACTCTTTGTTTTCTCACCTCATTTGTCTTTAACCTGATTGATATGGTTTGGCTCTGGGTTCCCACTCACATCTCACCTTGAATTGTAATAAATCCCATGTGTCATGGGAGGGGCCTGGTGGGAGGTAATTGAATCATGGGGGCGGGTTTTTCAGTACTGTTCTCGTGATAGTGAATAAATCTCACAAGATCTGATAATTTTATAAAGGGGAGTTACTGGCTGGGCACAGTGGCTCACACCTGTAAACTCAGCACTATGGGAGGCTCAGGCGGGCAGGTCACCTGATGTCAGGAGTTTGAGACAAGCCTGGCCAACATGGTGAAACCCTGTCTCTACTAAAAGTATGAAAATTAGCCTGGCGTGGTGCTGTATGCCTGTAGTCCCAGCTACTTGAGAGGTTGAGGCATGAGAATCGCTTGAACCCTGGAGGCAGAGGTTGCCGTGAGCTGAGATCACACAACTGCACTCCAGCCTGGGTGACAGAGCCAGATTCTGTCTCAAAAAAAAAAAAAAAAAAAGTTCCACTGCACATTGCACATGCTGTCTTGCCTGCCAGCATATGTGAGATGTGACTTTGCTCCTCATTCACTTCACCTTCAGCCATGATTGTGAGGCCTCCCCAGCCATGTTGAACTGTGAGTCAATTAAATCTCTTTTCTTTATAAATTACCCAGTCTCAGGTATATTTGCATTAGCAGTGTGAGAACAGACTAATACAGTGACTTAATATTCTAGTCGGTCACTCATGGGAAGGGTTAACCTTAGTAAGACCTTGTGCTCATACCCACCAAGGTGACATAATATAGCTGGTTCCATCAGGTTATGTTCTGTGTACCCTCACATGATATGCTTTGCAGGTAGTTACATTAAAGTACCTTCATAATTCTCTTCTACTTTAGCTTGTGACTGGTGCTTGAACAAAAGTATGAAGTCCATGATAGAAAAGGAAGAATGGCAACCCTGCTCAAAACACACAGAATAACCAATAGTCTTTACTTTCGTTTTCAAATGGCACATATTTATCTTCTAGAGCTCAGGTTTATTTGGAGAAAAACTGGAAAAATGATGACCTTTGGCTCTTGAATTGTTAAAGTGAGTTGCACATTATTCCAACATTGATGCCATTTCAGCTCTTTTCAGAAGAGTTTATTTATTTAAAATGGTAATTCCCCAGGAATTTTCAGGTTTCACTGACTGTCTCTACGTTATTTTAGAGGGGTGATGAAAAATATCAAGTAAATTATGTCTAAGCACAAATGTTTGTATAGCTACAATATTGAGAAATCTCTTCAAGTTAGAGGCAGGGTCTTCAGGAAACAATGAAGATGTGATGGTGTGAGTTTTCTTTTTATATGTAAAGCGTTTGCCCAAAGATTTAAAAAAAAATCCAAGGCTTATTTGGCCAGGAAGGAAACAAAATTTGTGAATACTATAATATTTTTGGAAACTATGCAATTGGGGATTATATATCCCATCTAAAAACAGTCAAACAAAAATTAAGCAGTTTGCATGGTGAAGAACACTAGACTATAGCCAAATTTGACCTCAGGGGCTTCTACCTACCCATTTCTGCATGGCTTTGTCTTTCAAATCATACTTCCAGGTTGTCTACCTGTTTCGGCCATACATTATTTAAGAGTGAACAAAGAAACATAATTTGAGTAACACGTAAAATAACAGTACTCTTAAATTCTTATTCTCTTTGAAGTGGCAAAGCCCTCTATCATCCCAGGGATTAAAACAGGACCACACTGTCTAAAACTGTTTAAGGTCCTAGTATGTGTCTGGCACATAGATAATCAATAAATAAATGAACACCTGAACAAATGATATTCAAATTATTTTCTTGCTAGTAAAACAAAGGTTAAATGCAATACTTTCTGTGGTGTCAGAGTTTGGGCAGAGTGTCTGAAGGTGGAAAACAGTATAAAATATGTTAAGCAGTCTGTCTTCTAAAGCCAAGCTGGAGATTACCCATGTAAGCCTTAGGCCGTTAATCATATCATGGGTATAAAACAGATGAAGAGTCAAGAGAATTATTTTAGGGAGTTGTTGGAATGCTCTGACATTTCTTTCCTCCTTAATCAATAATGTGACTCAAAAGATTCCAAGAGGACCACTGGCAAATCAGCTCCTTGGAATTTAGGGAACGTAGTGCTGTTACCTAAAATTCCTTGAAATTATCTAAAAGTAAGAGGTTGATGGTCAATACTGAGTGTCAACTTCACTGGGTTGAAGGATGCAAAGTATTGTTCCTGGGTGTGTCTGTGAGGGTGTTACCAAAGGAGATTGACATTTGAGTTGGTGGACTGGGAAAGGCAGACCCACCTTCAATCTGGGTGGGCACACCTAGCTGTCAGTGCAGCCAGAATAGAAGCAGGCAGAAGAACGTGAAAAGACTAAACTGGCTTAGCCTCCCAGACTGCATCTTTCTCCCATGCTGGATGCCTCCTGCCCTCGAACACCAAACTCCAAGTTCTTCAGCTTTGGTACTCAGACTGGCTTCCTTGCTCTTCAGCTTGCATACAGCCTACTGTGGGACCTCACCTTGTGGTTGTCAATAGTCCTTAATAAACTCCCCTTTATATACACATATATCCTGTTAGTTCTGTCCCTCTAGAGAACACTGACTAATACAGAGGTTGCAACTAGGGCTGTCTCTGTTGGCAAGTATGGCAAAGAGAGGTAAGTGCATTACAAGGGAACTGCATATCTCTGTGTACAAAAAGCTGGTGTGTGTGTGTCTGTGTTTGTGTATTCAGAGGAATAAACGAATGAGATCTTTGTGGAAGTGAATCGCTGAATTGTCTTAAGGAACCTCTCTCAAGACAATGCCCTAGAGAGGCAAAAGGACCTCAATGTATGTGTGCACTTCCTTTAAATGACAAGTTTAGTGGCTCTTTGCTTTCTTAACTCATTTGTCTTTAACGTGACTTAATATTCTAGTAGGTCACTCATGGGAGGGGTTAACTATGGGAGGGGTAAGATCTTGTGCTTATGTGCAATCACGGTGGGTATCATGCTATGAGAAGCCCACTGGCTGATGAGAGAGTCAAAATCAGGTGCCTGAGGAGGCATAATCTATGATGAGGTAAGCACTTGGAGTTTCCTAAATTCTAAGGAGAATTTTAGAAAAAAATCCACGTAAGCAATTCAAGAAAAAAAAAGTACTGACAGACTTGTTTTCACATTTAAAGGATACCAATATCAGATTTCAACCTCATGGCCAGGTAAAACCATATTTTTTCCCTCTAATTATTGTTTTTTTTCCTATCCCAACAGGGAAGGTGTCAGAAATACTTGTGAGAAAGGTGCACAGTAAGAAATGAGGCATAGAAAAAAACTGATTACTCTCCCCACAGTATTTCAGGCTTCCAGAGCTGAGCCAGGCTAAACTATGGAGGGAAAAGGGAAACTCTACATTTTAAATTAAGTGAGATTAGATTGGACACTTTATTATCTAAGAGTTACTGAAAAGGCTTTTGGATCTGCCCACATGTTTATTTAGATGTAGAGAAGAGTGAGTCCATAGAGTAAGTTTTATGGTGAGAAAGAAGAAAAAATATGAACATTAACGCAAATTTCTCTTATCAAGTGCACCTTATTCAATAAACCTCTTACACACAGAACAGCCCTTGATCAATGAATAAATGAATAAACTAATATTTTAAAATATACAAGTTAGTTTTTTGAAAACCAGATGTGGTTTAGTAATATCATAGGAAGAATCAATGCAGCTTTAGGAACTACTGTAATTAAAATTGGATCCAGCATGCCCCTCTTTCACATGTAAGTAACCCTCTTGGTTACTCCCTGGATAGTGGTTTTATTTACTAAGAGGCCATATCTTTACAACTTCATTTCCAATGAAGAAAAGGAACTTGGAAAAAAATTCCAAAGGAGGACTCTATTAGCTTGGTTTTGGTCATGTGCCCGTAGTAAGCAAATCACAATGGCGAGAAGGGATGACACATGTGGAGATTGGCAAACCCACCAAGAAATATTCGGATGCAACAGGGAAAGAGTATTTTTACCGCAAAAAGGGGCAAAAGAACATGATTCTGGAATTCCAAAGCACTAAAGGTCTGTTTCCTATGTCCTCCAAATTTATTCTTTAAAAAATGAAATGCTGAAATGACTGTTTTTTGTCAGTGACTGTGATAACTTACTGACAGCCACAGTTAACAAAGATCTTAGAGAAAACCAAACTAATAAACGCTGTGAAACAGGCAGGCAAGCAACACTTCATGATAAAACACAATGTTTTAGGTGAGGAAATGCTGTTCATTTTTTAGAAACTCTAATTAGTGATGCGAGTGGAGAGTTCTTCAAGCAATTCTAAGGAATGGTTTGTTTATAAGATTACTTTAGATATTCAAGCCTGAAAAGTTTTGGGCTTTCCTAAAGCACACCATAAAAATGAAAAAAAAAAATTCGATATTAACATGGATGGCTATAGTGACAGTGAATTATGCAAAGAAAGAGAAATGAATTAGAAAATATTTGTGAATTAGAAATCACCATATAGATACTGATACTGTATTTTAAACGAAGATGCTGTTTCTAGCAAGGAAGCCATAGGCCTCAAACCAAACCAAGACTTGGTGCGACATTTAACAATGGGACTTTGGGCAGGTTACTTACTATCACTGAGACTCATTTTAGTCACCTGTCAAATGCGAAAACCGGATTTTGTCTCCTTGGTTCTCTTAAATCAAGACACATAGCCCAGTATCTCCATTGAGACTCCCCCCACCAACTAATGCCAAATGAGTACAGACTATAGATTTGCCGCAAGTGTTGATCAATTCTTGAGAGTGTTTATGTCACAGTTTAAAAAATGGCAGTGACCCCCAAAGAAAACACTTTTGATTAACATAAATTATCTTTTTGGTCTATGGTAAAATTAAGAGAAAAAAGGAAGCTGCAGTGCAGTTCTTCTAGAAGACACAACAAAATACGCTAAAACAGCTGCATGAAAAATGTTCGGTTCTCTCAGTCATACAAAGGTTTGTCATAGAACAGGTCTAGGATCCAGATATTCAGCCAGAGTTAATACTTTGTATTCATATGTTTCAGTACTATATAGAACTGGTGTTAACACATTTCTGTTCTTTCTTAGACACTTTAGTTTATCTTTTATTATTTTGAGGACTGAATATTTTAATTTATTCAATCTGCAATGAATCACTGGCTAGCTTATATTTTCTGTCCAACCATAATGAATATTATAGTGTTGTTTTGTAATCATAGCATCTGTTTCAAAAAAAGTTACGGTTTCATAAACAAAGTTTGAATTTGGGGGCTTTGAAAAATTAATTTCAATGATAAAAATTTTATAACACTTTGGAGAAAATAAAATTTGAAAAAACGTTGAGGCAGATAGCATTTACATTTTTGGAACAGAGGTTATCCATGAAGGCTCAGTTTTGATGTCTCTGAATTGGTAAGTCAGTTTAACCTGGTTCTCTGGCTTAACCCAGAATCCACTGCACACTATGCTAAGAGTTGTCTTAGAGTACTAGCCACTAGGTAACAACCACCAAATCTCCCCCCAGTTAACAGGCTCCGTAAGAATGCTGCTTTGTTGCCACTTCATTATTCATACTGTTGATTTTCATATGTACCGAGAATATTGCAATTTTTTCATCATCAAATATTCAGCTAATAAGGTATCTCAGAAAAGCTGCATAGACTATGTATAGGTAACTGCTTATTCACCAATATACTGAATCACCATAACATGCTTCCTTCCCCCTCCTTCTGTCTTCTTTGCTGGAATTTCAAATCAATCAGGTGATAGTTTAGTGTTAAATTAATGAATACAACTGGTTTGTCAGTCCAAATTTTCCAATGTTGCAAATAGAATACAGATCTGTGATAATATAATTAGAGTTGCCACTGTAGTATATTGGAATTGTTATTCAATTAGAAATTAGGAAACTGAGATTGTAGTTCTGTTTTATTATTAACAATATATGTAATAAGAGATGTGCAGTTTATCCTGTTGAGTTTTAATTTCCTTATCTATCAAGTGAGGAGTTGAGAGAGGTGGTCCAAAATGTGCCTTAGCTTCCTGTTGTATATTATGTCTCCCGCGACATAAATAGGAATAGCCTGGGTCAGGCGCAGTGGCTCACGCTTGTAATCCCAGCACTTTGGGAGGCCGAGGCGAATCACGAGGTCAGGAGATCGAGACCATCCTAGCTAACACAGTGAAACTCCATCTCTACTAAAAATACAAAAAATTAGCTGGGCGTAGTGGCGGGCACCTGTAGTCCCAGCTACTTGGGAGGCTGAGGCAGGAGAATGGCGTGAACCCAGGAGGCGGAGCTTGCAGTGAGCAGAGATGGCGCCACTGCACTCCAGCCTGGGAGTCAGAGCGAGACTCCGTCTCAAAAAAAAACAAAAAACAAAGGAATAGCCTGTACTTGCTTTAACTTAGATTTTGAATACATATTTTCCTTCCTCACTCTCATCATTTATATATTTTTTCTTCATAAAATATAGAGTTACTGCATAAACAATTCAAAATGTCTCTAGAGTCTCATGACAAACATCACAAGAACAAGGGCTCTCTGTGGAGTTAAGAGTATAGTGAGGGCTTTAAATATATTTAAGTTATCCAAATGTGGAAAACCTAAATTAGTTGAATACTGATTGTGAATTTAACATCCTGGCTATGCATTGAGGATGGGTGAGAAATATTATTCCATCTAGGGCTGCTTATACACAAATAATTTTTTAAAATATATAATTTAAGTTTTTATAAATTATAAAACACTTTAATTATAAAGTACCTACTTGTTTTATTTATAGAGCCAATTACAAATTTAATAAAGCATCAATTTTTAAATCTCTTTCATTTCTCATTTTAAAAAGTTAAAAAAAAAGAAAAAAATGCACTTAAGCAAAGAAGTCTAGAATGAAAGGAAAAAGATCCCGAAAGAGGCGAATGAGAAAAATCCATAAAGTCTGATGTGGCTGATCATAAGGGAAACTGATTTTTTACACACCTAAATATTAATTCACTGAGATAGTGAGTTTTAAAGCATAGCTGAATGTCACTGCCCTTTGAAATGTCAATTTACCAATATCCACAGTTCATCAGCTGAATTAATCCTTAATCTTTGGAGGCCTTTAAAAGGCACAACTCAACAACGAAAAAAAAAAAAATCTCTTCTAGAGACATAGCAGCCATGAAACTTCAACTATTATGGAACAAGGTATGTATAAATATATGAAATCAATCATGTATGTGTGCAGGAGATGTGTGTGTACACACATAGTAGAATATCCCGGGAGATAAATGAAAACATTTATAGAAGTTATCCTTGGATAGGAGATTATGGGTAACTTTCATAAGATGCTTATTTTTTTAACTTTCTAAAAGGAGTATGAATTACATTTGAAAAATGATAATTTATTAATCAATTAACTAATATATAAGTAGGAGTTATTTGAATATTTCCTCTGTTTCTTCAGCAACTGGACTCTAACCATCTGGAAGAGTAAATATCAAATTTTGCTGCACATCAGAATTATCTCAAGAGCTTCAAAAAATTTCTTTTGCTTAGGTTGCACTTCACACCAATTAAATTAGAAGCTCTGCAAATTAGACCTAGACATCAGTATTTTAACACAATGCCCTATCCATGTGATTCCAATATTCGGCCAACTTTGAGACCCAGTGATGTAGAACACAGACAGATGACCTGGCCACTTAGACTTTCCCTCAAGGACTCTGAATTATGGAAAAATAGTAAAATGATGCAATCTTACAGTAATACGTATTTGGCGATGGCATGCTTAATTAAACTTTTTGTGACCTTTTGGCTGACTTTTCAATAGCCTATCCTTCCTTGATTCATGTCTGTTTTCAAACCTGGTTTGGAAACATTTATGTCAATCTTGTGAACTACTTGATATTCTTCCAATAAATTTTCCTTATTAATGGAAGCTACTCAGTTACTTGCAACCCAAACCAAGAATTGCTATATTTTTAATGAATTATTAAGGGAGAGAGTAATTTGAGCTATGTAAAAGAGAAAATAAGCAGCTATATTGGCAAAATGAAATATTTATAAAGAAAAAGGTAGCTCAATACTGTTGAAAATAACTACATATATACTGGATATCAAGTACATGACACTATGTTTTACATGTATTTTCTCCTTTATTTTCTCACTAATATTATAATGTAATTACTATAATTATACTCATGTTGTAAATGAACAAGCTATATTTAATGAGTCCAAAGGTGTGAAACTAAGTAGTTATTCAAAGCTTATTCTTTTAACCATAATGCTATACTGCTTATTAATGGATAGGGGTTGTCATGATGGTGGAAAGAATATTGAGGTAAAATAGAGGTGACCAGAAAATAATTACAAAGCCAGGAGAGTCTTGAAATACATAAGCTTTCATAAATGCATAGTCCAATCACATGATATTGGCATATTGCTTTACTTACTTCAACTGTGTTAATAAAACTCTCTAAGATTCATAAAGTTGAATTTCTAATTTATGACCAAAAAATTAAGACATATAAACCTCTTTATGTGTGATAAAAGAATACTACTGTTTCTGCTTAATTAATACCTTAATCATCTCATTATGTAACCATGAAATGGTATTCCACCCCTGATAAAATAAATGGTGGAATTACCTAAACATCTTAAAATCAGGATCTGATTTTGATTCATCTTTGCACCCCTCATGACATCTGAATATTAAAGGGCTTATTCAGGTTTAATCCCTGGCTTTATAGATGCAAAATTCTTCTATGCATTTATAATTTCTACATATATTCAATAGAAATTGGCAATATTTAGAATGTGGAAACACAAAACCAAATGAAACAATCCCTTCCCTGAAAGAGTATTCTCCAAAAGGAATTTGAGGAATTTGGGGGTCCAAATATTTAAAAAGTAGGAATAATGTTACTCTATTTAGGATAAGTATTAAGTCAGTCATTTTGCCTCCAGTGTCTACCCAGGAAAACTATCAAATTTTTTTTCTCTATTCTTGATCTTTCTCCTGGACCTCAGAATTCAACTTCCTAACATCTCCGTTTGAATGTTTAGACTTAAAACAATAAAACCGAACTAATAGTTACTGCACTTAAACCTGCTCTGCTCTACTCTGTCATCACTTCCTCTTCTGCTTCCTTAGACCACTTTGCCATCATCAGGTTAGGACTATTGAAATGTCCATTGTAACTGATCTTCTAATGTCCACTCTTATGCCACTAAGTGTATTCTCCAAAAATAATCTAGAGTGAATATTTAAAAATTTAATTTTGATCATATACTCCATTGAGTCCAGAATACATTGTATTTTTTAATCTTCATTAAGACGTTAAATGATCTTGCTTTAACTTTTTGCTCTCTCTGCTGTAGCTACACTAGACGATTACATTTCTCACATTGATATATCAAGCATGATTATACTTCAGAGTTTTTGGAGTTACGGTTTCTTCTGTCTAAAATGTTCTCCCAGATACCAAAGGACTTATGGTTTTATTTCATTTAGTTTCTTTCTCCAATAGATACCTTAGCAGACATGTCTTTTCTATCCACCCTATTCAAAGTAAAATCACTACATTGCATACATGAAAATACTCTCTAGGACCACATTTAAATGCTAATTTATGTAAACCTCCTCCTCAGAACTGTACAGATAAGAAAATACAATGAAACGGAATTTTTATCTCCCATACACACAGCCTAAAAAGTATATAGAGAAAACTACAAATGTTATTTGTCTGATGTTATTCGTTCAGAAAAAAATCTAAAATAAATGAAGAAAAGTAAAAAGATTCTAGAATCTCTGCAATGTTACTAGATTACAAGAAAAAAAAGAGAGAGGGTAAAATGCTTCAGCAGTTTTGTAAAAGCTCACACACAAAAACATACACCAACCAACTACAGAGTAGAAGATAATGTTACACAGCACTCTGATATAAAGTAAATATAATCAAGCAATTTTACATTTAATGAATTCTGAAATAAGAAAATTTAAATCGCAGATTAAAAAATTAGAATAAAAATTGATAAGTAACAGAAATCTGAAATGGAAACTCATATTACTCAAAAAAGACCTTGAAGAATATTCCAGAATCTTCTAAAAAATACAGATTATATGACACCAAATGAAAGAAAAGCCATGACCAAGTGTACAAAGAAGGGCATATGGTTTGGGAATGGGATGGTTAAAATGAAACAAAAATAAAGATGTAGGTAGAAAGTGCTGATGAAAAAGGATCGCACATAGAAAAGAGGCAATGGATAAGCAATATGTATATAATTGAAACTTCTGAAGTGGAAAAACAAAGCAATAAATTGAACTGGTATTTGAAACTTTAATTTGAGAAAACATTCTTGAGATAAAAGAATTTTCTTATCTACATAGTTAATAATCCAGTCATGTAGCAGGAAAAATTTCTCAAGACATTTAACCACGACATATGTCAGGAAAGCTTCAATTCAATGAAAAAGGAAAATAAAAATAACTCTCATATGTGCATGTAGTCAAAAAAAACGACATTAAAAAATGAGAAAACAAAATAAAACAAAAGAAATTTGGTTTGGCCTCAGACATTTTAATGTCAACACACAGAACAAGAGAACATAAGAAACAAACACGTTTAAGAATGCCAAGGATAAACAATGTGAGACAATTGCTTTATATTCAGCCAAGTATCCATAAAGGATTTATTAAGGCTACAATCAACCAGATTTAAATATGCACTAATGCAGAAAATTTATGAAAAAAAGTATTCCAACAAGCCTTTCTTGGAACCTACTAAACATAAGCTTCATTCAATCAAGAGTTTTTTTAAGAAAAATTAATAAAATTATTTTAACAATTGACTGTACTTATTTGTATACAAATTATTATTTATAGATTAATATATTCAAATATATCTAAAGAATTGAATCTATTTGTCAAAAAAGTGAGGATAACAGTGGGACAATATACATAAAACTTAATGCTCTGACAAATTAGAAATGACACTTGGTAGAAATTGGAGATGAAAACAAGAAAGTATAATAAGAGTCTGGAAGTTTTCATAGGGAAAGGTGAGAGTCTAGTGATATAATTTATAACAGACAAATCAAATAATAGAAGCTGAAGTAAGCTAAAGGTGAATTAAAAAATAGTGAAAGAAAGAAAAAGAGAAAATCAGCCAATGGACAGTAGTAGTGAAACAGACTACATTGACAAAGATACACAATAATTGTAACACAATACACAGTAAGTGTATCATAAAGTTATCTGACTAAATCCAGATTCCCAAAATGACTGATTGATTATATCTATCTATCTATCTACACACACACACACACACACACATATATGTGTTAGAAAGTGGGTTTCTGATTGGCTTATAAAACAAAGTACAAGCCAAGTTATGTACAAGAGGTAAAGTTATTTTAAAAAGATAAGATAAAAAAGATGTGCAAATGTATGCCATTTAAAAAGAAGCATTAAAATCTACCTTGATATTTAACAACATAGATTACAAACCAAAAAACGCTAAATAATATCAAATATACATGTTCTAATGTTCAAGACCACAATTCTCAAAGAAGGTATAGATAAAATAGCTATGAATATTCAAGCACTAAATAACACTGCAACAACCTTCATATAGAATAAATTATAGAATGTGAAAGAAAAAATAAAAATATATTAATGTAAGGGGATTTTAACAGAATTTTATCCATTCAACTAAGTCAAAGGAGCAAAATTAAGTATGGATATAGAGGATCTTAAGGAAACATAATAAGGAAAATCTAAGGTAGAATATTTATCAAAAGGTGTACCTCCAATAAATAGAAAATATACCTGCTTTCAAAGTATAGTGATAACAGTCATAAAAATTTACCACTTAATACCATAAACAAAATATCAATACATTGTATCAAGAAAAAATGATATAAACAAAATTATCTGATTCCAATTAAACAAAAATTCACAGGAAAATTAAACAGAAGTCTCTTCCCTTTAGAAATTAACATATAATACAAGGGAATATTTAAGAAATTGTATAAAGTAATGTTAATAAAAATGGTATATTCTGGAATAAACATGATTTAGCAAAAGAAATGTTCCGATAAAACTGCATAACCTTAAAACATTATATCAGTAAAAACAAGAAAGCGAAAGTAAATATTTAAAAAGAACAAAATAAAACAAAATTAAGCATTATAAAAACATATTAGTAACAAAATAGAAATAAACAGTTTACAGAATAGAAAGACAAGGAGAAATGAGTAAATAAAAAGTTCTTGGGGAAATAGCAAGAGAAAGGAAGAGCAAAGATATATATATTCTATCCTCAAAGGTGACTGTCACATGAATTTCTTTCTCTAAATAAACAAGACAAAGTATTATTTGCCCTGCTTTTTCATGAGAAAATGCAGCTCATTAACAGCTGAAAAGGAAACTTTTGTTAAAGAAAAGTATGACAGCTAATAAATAATGTATAACAGATTTTTTAAACCACCATTTTTGACATCAAGTAAAATAATTGTGTGGGGCAAAGATCATCACTGGATGATAAAAGGATGCAAAAATTATGTGGACAAAATATTTTTACACTGCCAAAATATCACCACACAAATCACTCGACAATTACAAAGTGAAACTTTTATTTTTACAATAGAGAAGTTTGGCAGAAAACACCTTAAACAAATGACCCAATTTACCATCACTAATTGTAAAATTATTTAACTATATATCCTGCTTGATATAATATATCATAAAACAAACACCTCTTAAAACTATTCCTGGCAAAAGAAATAGTTAACCTGAGTATAATCAAGCTATTATATCTAACTTGCATTTTAAAAGAAATATATAAAGAGATGTAATGACCCTTAAGGAAACAATGAAATATCAAAATAAAACAAAATTGGTCTTATTTCTTTAAAAGTGAGTGCTATTAAAAAAAAAAAAAAATGATAAGCCTGGTAGAGTGGCTCACGCCTGTAATCCCAGAACTTTGGGAAGCTGAGGTGGGAGGATCACTGGAGCCCAGGAGTTCTGGCCAGCCTGGGCAACAAAGCGAAACTCTGTGTCTACAAAAAAATAAAACAAATTATCTGGGCATATCATGTGTCTGTGGTCCCAGCTATATGGGAGGCTGAGGCAGGAGGATCATTTGAACCTATGAGGTCCAGCTTAGGTGGCAAAGTGGGACCCTGTCTCAAAAAAAAAAAAAAAAAAGGAAAAGAAAAAATAAGGGAAAGAAGAAAGACAATTGTCTTAGATTAAAAGAGATTTCAATCAAATGCAAACTGGAAACTTGACTGGATTCTAGCTTGAAGGAACTGATAATAGATTATTTTCAATTTCTCCAGGTATAATAATTTTATTTGATTTTCAGGAGTATGTCTTCATTCACGAAAAATTTATATTAGTTAATTATCAAGATTTCTGCAACATTTATTAAAATGGTCAGGAAGGAATTTGAAAGGTGGAGACAGAAGACAGATAGCAAATGAGCAAGAGGAGAGCAAGAGCACAAAGCGTTAACAAGTGTTGAATGGCTGTGTGAGTGGGTATGAATGAGTGTTGAATGGGTGTATGAATGGATATAAGAGTGGGTATATGCTGTTCATTACCATAATCTCTTATAGTTTAGAAATGTTAATAATTGATAGTTGAAAAATAACCTGCTATAATGTTTTGAAAAAAGAAAGTCTAAAAAAAATATAATATTCCACCTAATTCTTTATTCTCAATCATGGCCAAAAATGTTCTTTATAACTTGGTAGACTTCATTTTTTCAAAAGCTGCAATATGAAATGAGCACTACTAAAAAATTTATGACTATTTTAGCAACTGCAAACTGAGTTAGTAGAATTTAAAATATTTAATAGTCTTACTTGTTAAAGAATCCAGAGTTTTTTGAATAATCATGCCAGTAATTCCACAGCAATAAAAATTTTTAAATAAACCGGTCTTCAGTCTAGACAGTTAAATTTTTGGATCCCTGTACTTTATGTTGACAAAGGCTGTAAGAGTGATTCATTACTGAGTGAGAAAGGGGCAAACACAGATTATTCTTGATTTCCTCCCCTCCATGAAACTTGTCATCTATGATAATTGTATGAAGTTCATGACCTATAAATTCAAATTGGTCAAGAAATTAGTTTGGTAGAATGTATATACCATGTGGTTGTTGGTAGTAGGGAATCCATCTATTCATAATTTTTCTTTTCTCAGAGGGTGGCATTTGATGATTTACAATGATAGTAGCCTTCATCACCGTGGTTTATTATTGATGGTTTTTTTTTCTAAATTTTTATCCATAAAATTCACACCTTCATTTTTATTTCATTTTGGGTTCTATGATCCTGGCTCACCCGTGCTACTTTGAGTGTGGGATGACCCTAGCAATATGGTATGCCAAACATTACTAGTATTCACCTAGACTGGACTTTCCTCTCCTTCCTGGGCACATACATAATAACATTTTCCAGTTGCTTTCCAGTTAAGGAGAATCATGTGACTAGATTTGGCCAGTGGGCAGTATAAAATAATGTAAATCATTCCCAGCCTGAAGCAATGTAAACTCACTAAGAGAAACTCTAGGGCCGGGCTCAGTGTCTCATATCTGTAATTCCGGTGCTTTGGGAGGCCGAGGCAGGAGGATTGCTTGAGCCCAGGAATTCAAGACCAGCCTGGGCAACATAGTGAGACCCTGTCTCTACCAAACATTTTTTTTTTTTTTTTGAGCAGTAGCAAGGTTTATTGTGAAGAGAGAAAGAACAAAGCTTCCACAGCATCGAAGAGGACCCAAGCGGGTTGCCCCAAACATTTTTTTAAAAAAGAAAAATTAGTTGGACATGATGGTGCATTCCTGTGGTCTCAGATCATACCACATCACTCCAGTTTGGGTGACAGAGTGAGAGAAAGAGAAAAAAAAGAAAGAGAGAGGAAGGGAGAGAGAAAAAAAGAAAAAGAGAAACTAACAACTGTGTCCTCTTGTTTCAGGATCCGTAAAAGTCAGGGTAGAACAATTGCCCTCCCTCTTTCATGATCTATTAGTACAAAATAAGCCTTTTTGTTTGGGCACCAAATGTTGGCACAGCACAATCTAGCCCATCTTGCCTAGTACACAGAGCTTCTTCCTTCCCCTGTGAGCAGGGATTTTCACTTGGTTGCTAAAGTTCCTACTGACACTGCCATTTAATTTGGAATTTTTAGGCCTGTGAAACCAGCTCTTTAGGGAACCTTACAATCATCTTTCATTTGTTTCAGCTGGAAAATCACCCTTCACAGATTCTTGAACTGAAGCTGCAGCTGCTCCTAAAATCTGTATTTTAGGCACCTACTGAGGGATAATACATCTGGCGTGAACCCCTAAAGACTCTTCAGTTGCCTACCTCAGCTACTGTGATGTGCTTTGAGCAGCCTTTGTTTCTGCTGTACTTCTTTTGGCAATAGTAGAGTCTATTTTCCGGTTCCTTTCAGAGAGGTCTGACTTAAGTTTTCACAGTTTAATCTGCTTGTTTAGTTAGATCCACTCCTCCTCAAACATACCTAGAAGTCATATTTGTTTGCTGGAACTCAATGCCTTTGTCCTTTTCAGTTTCCCTTAGTTTTCTGGAGCATATATTTGTTCTTCATATATACTCCCCTAGATTTTGAAATATGTAGTCACCCACAGTAAGATACATGAAATCAGTGACTTCTGTTCAGAAAAATAATGTTTTTATTCATCTCTCTGATTTAGATAAGCCTATCCTGGAAGGCTCCTACATCAACTTTAGTACTGGCCTGACTGGCTCCTCATTGATATTTTTTATATTTGCTGTCTTTCCTTAGAGTCCTAATTCTGTAACTTTCTCTGGTATGTTCTCAGTAAGTAGAGACAACTGTTAAATTTCCACCTACAATAACCTGCTTATTATACTTTTTCCCTTTTCTTTTTTTTTTTTCTTTTTTGGTTTTACTTTTGTTGCCCAGGCTGGAGTACAATGGCGAGATCTTGGCTTACTGCAACCTCCTCCTCCCGGGTTCAAGTGATTCTCCTGCCTCAGCCTCCCGAGTAGCTGAGATTACAGGCACCCGCCACCATGCCTGGTTAATTTTTGTAATTTTAGTAGAGATGGGGTTTCACCATGTTGGCCAGGCTGGTCTCGAACTCCTGACCTCGTGATCCACCCACCTTGGCCTCCCAAAGTGCTGGGATTACAGGCATGAACTACCATGCTCAGCCTTCTCTTTTTTCTTCTCTTCTCTTCTTTTGAACCTGAAGACACCCACATAACTTCATGCCTGGCCTTCCTACTGACCCTAATAGCCACTCAGCTCAGAAAAGATGATTGTTAATTAGGTTGGGATAAGCAGGAGAGGGCATCCTAAAAACATTCAAGTCACCATCTTCCCAGAATTCCCAAGTTACATTCATTTGAAGTGCCTACCCTCTGATGTGTTTTTTTATATATATATATATATATAAAACAATAATATATATATATACATATATTGTTTCAATAATTATTTACAGAAAGCAAATTAAGCAACAATAGGTTCTTACCGAATAGGTGATGAAACAAAAGTTTTAAGAGATTCAACAATTTTCTCAGAGTTGCATAAATAATACATTCTGGACCAAAACCTAGAAGGTTCAGTTTCTTCATTCTCCTTCTATTATATACCATGAATTTGGGTTGCGTAGTTGTGTTAATACCTGGCATAGACACTGTCTTAAGCTGGAACTGGAGCCTAAGGAAGCTGTTAACTTAGCAACAGTTTCCATCCTTGTTAAACTGTCCTCTTTCTTTCAATCAACTCCATGACGGATGAGAGCCTAGGCCCCAATTTTAACAGGAAGTAGAAAGATACTGTATCTTCCTCCTCTTACTACCTGTGAGGCTGACTTACCACAGACATTGGGCAGGTACTGCTGAGATTCTGATTCAATATCCAGCAAATATTTTCCAAGTAACAGAAAAGAAAATCTCAACTTCAGACCTTAAAATATATCTTTCCGCATTGTAGAAAAACCCATAAAAGAATATTTAGAAAATAAGGGGAAAATTCTTACCAGAAAGAATTCAAAAGATTCACAAAATAACTCCTCTCTTGTTTTCTGCTGTGAAGCACTTGAAGTTCACCTTAATTTCGGTCTCACAAATACCCTACAGCATGCAGTAGCCTTTGATGTTTTATTAAACAAATAAATGCTTTGATGATCTACTCATGGGCCAAAGGATTGTTCCCCCACCAGCCAACATCCCACCAATTTTGCCAAAACATTCCCACTAGAAGCTGAAACTCTAGCAAAAGTTTGGTCTTACCTTGGCTCTCTTTACCAGCTCATGATAAAACCAGAATTTGAAAAATGGTCCATGAGGAAAAGCGTAGAGATGATTTGTTAGATAGTAATTAAGAAAGTTTAGTTATTACCTAGGAAAATGTGCTATTGTTTTATGTCTGTGTAAAACAAAATGTTTCTCCAAAATCTTTATTAACGGTTTACTCTTGGAATAATTTATCCATGCTAGCTATTTTTATTGGCCACTCTGGGTCAATCCTCACTCTTCTTCATCCTGCTCTGTCCCCAGCATACTGACTTCTATTGATTGCATATAAAGACTCCTTAGCTCATTGGTTTCTGGTTAGTTTGTGTGAAGATAAGTCATGAGTATAGAGCAAAAGTACTAGGAGGCTGAAGGACAGTAAGGTTAGGGTATTTACTACCTCTGTTCCCTTCTTGGCAATATGGGCTGTTTCTTTTACCAAAAGCTTCAGTTCCTATATAGTAGCCCTTTTCATATAGCTATCCCCTTTGGGTAACAGTAACTGCTTCCTTTCCTTCTATCTTCAGATTTAGCATTTGTAATGATGTCTTACTATTGCCAGTATGGGAAACTTACTGTCCTTTGCTGGTTTCCCTACTCCCTACCCACATATCTTTCTAAATAGTTCATTTGGTGAACTCTCTTAACCCAGAATGGATATGCCATGTGGTACTGATTCATTGTGTAAAAGTACTCAGATGTGGATAGTCTAATGTTAATAAGTGAAAATTTAAAGATTAATTACAATCTAAAGTCAAAATACTTGATCTTTAACTGAGACCACAGTGCAATCAAACTAGAACTCAGGATTAAGAAACTCACTCAAAACCGCTCAACTACATGGAAACTGAACAGCCTGCTCCTGAATGACTACTGTGTATATAATGAAATGAAGGCAGAAATAAAGATGTTCTTTGAAACCAATGAGAACAAAGACACAACACACCAGAATCTCTGGGACACATTCAAAGCAGTGTGTAGAGGGAAATTTATAGCACTAAATGCCCACAAGAGAAAGCAGGAAAGATCCAAAATTGACACCCTAACGTCACAATTAAAAGAACTAGAAAAGCAAGAGCAAACACATTCAAAAGCTAGCAGAAGGCTAGAAATAACTAAAATCAGAGCAGAACTGAAGGAAATAGAAACATAAAAACCCTTCAAAAAATTAATGAATCCAGGAGCTGGTTTTTTGAAAAGATCAACAAAATTGATAGACCACTAGCAAGACTAATAAAGAAGAAAAGAGAGAAGAATCAAACAGATGCAATAAAAAATGAAAAAGGGGATATCACCACAGATCCCACAGAAATACAATCTACCATCAGAGAATACTACAAACACCTCTACGCAAATAAACTAGAAAATCTAGAAGAAATGGATAAATTCCTCGACAAATACACCCTCCCAAGACTAAACCAGGAAGAAGTTGAATCTCTGAATAGACCAATAACAGGTTCTGGAATTGTGGCAATAATCAACAGCTTACCAACCAAAAAGAGACCAGGACCTGATGGATTCACAGCCGAATTCTACCAGAGGTACAAGGAGGAACTGGTACCATTCCTTCTGAAACTATACCAATCAATAGAAAAAGAGGGAATCCTCCCTAACACATTTCATGAGGCCAGCATCATCCTGATACCAAAGCCTGGCAGAGACATAAACAAAAAAGAGAATTTCAGACCAATATCCTTGATGAACATTGATGCAAAAATCCTCAATAAAATACTGGCCAATCGAATCCAGCAGCACATCAAAAAGCTTATACACCATGATCAAGTAGGCTTCATCCCTGGGATGCAAGGCTGGTTCAACATACGCAAATCAATAAATGTAATCCAGCACATAAACAGAACCAAAGACAAAAACCACATAATTATCTCAATAGGTGCACAAAACGCCTTTGACAAAATTCAACAACCCTTCATGCTAAAAACTCTCAATAAATTAAGTATTGATGGGATGTATCTCAAAATAATAAGAGCTATCTATGACAAACCCACAGCCAATATCATACTGAATGGGCAAAAACTGGAAGCATTCCCTTTGAAAACTGGCACAAGACAGGGATGCCCTCTCTCACCACTCCTATTCAACATAGTGCTGGAAGTTCTGGCCAGGGCAGTCAGGCAGGAGAAGGAAATAAAGAGTATTCAGTTAGGAAAAGAGGAAGTCAAATTGTCCCTGTTTGCAGACGACATGATTGTATATCTAGAAAACCCCATTGTCTCAGCCCAAAATCTCCTTAAGCTGATTAGCAACTTCAGCAAAGTCTCAGGATACAAAATCAATGTACAAAAATCACAAGCATTCTTGTACACCAATCACAGACAAACAGAGAGCCAAATCATGAGTGAACTCCCATTCACAATTGCTTCAAAGAGAATAAAATACCTAGGAATCCAATTTACAAGGGATGTGAAGGACCTCTTCAAGGAGAACTACAAACCACTGCTCAATGAAATAAAAGAGGATACAAACAAATGGAAGAACATTCCATGCTCATGGGTTGGAAGAATCAATATTGTGAAAATGGCCATACTGCCCAAGGTAATTTATAGATTCAATGCCATCCCCATCAAGCTACCAATGACTTTCTTCACAGAATTGGAGAAAACTACTTTAAAGTTCATATGGAACCAAAAAAGAGCCCGCATCGCCAAGTCAATCCTAAGCCAAAAGAACAAAGCTGGAGGCATCACGCTACCTGACTTCAAACTATACTACAAGGCTACAGTAACCAAAACAGCATGGTACTGGTACCACAACAGAGACATAGATCAATGGAACAGAACAGAGCCCTCAGAAATAATGCTACATATCTACAACTATCTGATTTTTCACAAACCTGACAAAAACAAGCAATGGGGAAAGGATTCCCTATTCAATAAATGGTGCTGGGAAAACTGGCTAGCCATATGTAGAAAGCTGAAACTGGATCCCTTCCTTACACCTTACACAAAACTTAATTCAAGATGGATTAAAGACTTACATGTTAGACCTAAAACCATAAAAACCCTAGAAGAAAACCTAGGCAATACCATTCAGGACATAGGCGTGGGCAAGGGCTTCATGACTAAAACACCAAAAGCAATGGCAACAAAAGCCAAAATTGACAAATAGGATCTAATTAAACTAAAGAGCTTCTACACAGCAAAAGAAACTACCATCAGAGTGAACAGGCAACCTACAGAATGGGAGAAAATTTTTGCAACCTACTCATCTGACAAAGGGCTAATATCCAGAATCTACAATGAACTCTAACAAATTTACAAGAAAAAAACAAACAACCCCATCAAAAAGTGGGCGAAGGACATGAACAGACACTTCTCAAAAGAAGACATCTATGCAGCCAAAAAACACATGAAAAAATGCTCATCATCACTGGCCATCAGAGAAATGCAAATCAAAACCACAATGAGATACCATCTCACACCAGTTAGAATGGCCATCATTAAAAAGTCAGGAAACAACAGGTGCTGGAGAGGATGTGGAGAAATAGGTACACTTTTACACTGTTGGTGGGACTGTAAACTAGTTCAACCATTGTGGAAGTCAGTGTGGTGATTCCTCAGGGATCTAGAACTAGAAATACCATTTGACCCAGCCATCCCATTACTGGCTATATACCCAAAGGACTATAAATCATGCTGCTATAAAGACACATGCACACGTATGTTTATTGCAGCACTATTCACAATAGCAAAGACTTGGAACCAACCCAAATGTCCAACAACGATAGACTGGATGAAGAAAATGTGGCACATATACACCATGGAATACTATGCAGCCATAAAAAATGATGAGTTCATGTCCTTTGTAGGGACATGGATGAAACTGGAAACCATCATTCTCAGTAAACGATTGCAAAGACAAAAAACCAAACACCTCATGTTCTCACTCGTAGGTGGGAATTGAACAATGAGAACACATGGACACAGGAAGGGGAACATCACACTCCGGGGACTGTTGTGGGGTGGGGGGAGCGGGGAGGGACAGCATTAGGAGATAGACCTAATGCTAAATGACGAGTTAATGGGTGCAGCAAAACAACATGGCACATGGATACATATGTAACAAACCTGCACATTGTGGACATGTACCCTAAAACCTGAAGTACAATAATAAAAAATAAATAAATAAATAAATAGAATCTCATTTCTGCCAGTTTCAGGAAGTTTTCTAACAATTAGTAGGACTCTCCAAACCTTAGTTTTCTCAAAGGTAAAATAATTTCTCAGATAATTGTTTTAATATAAAGGATAAATGGAACAGAAATTGGTGCAGAGCCTGGAAAATGTGATGTTGAAAAAATATGTGTTGTGGTAGTTTTAGAGCTATGTCAATATCAATAATTTCTTCCCTGGATGGTTCTCTTAGGGTTGGCTCCAGAAGAAGTCGGCATGAGATTTGGGAGGCAAAAGTGAAGCAGCAGCTATTTAGCTCTGAACATAGATACAGGGCTAGGGGCTGTTGTAGAGCACACATAGCTTTATTAATCTACTGGCTCATTTTGTTGGTGTTGGGAAGCATTTGCATCCATAGCTCCTTCAGCTTTCACCAAGTCTGTCTTTCTATTTGAGTCCTAAGCCAGGTGTAAGGATGCCACCTTCTTTTGCAGATTGCTCAGATCAACAAGGTTGTAGGCATTAAAAGACAGTGCTGTTTGCAATTTGTCCTTATGGATTGTAGTTTGTCCTCACTCTTTTCAACTTTATGTCCAGGTTTTCTTGCAAACTACTGGCTCTGCAGATTTATGGCATTTCAAGCTCCTACCAGACAGAGAGGCGATTTCCATAGACTTTTTCATTGGCTTCCACAGTTGTGGATGGTCTAATTCCTGTTATAGTCCCTTATTCCATATCATTCATAGTAGCTCTGCTTACCTAATTGAACGCTAACTAATACATGGGTTCTCTTCTCTTCTTCTCTTATTAATGATATGATCACAAATATGACTAAGAATGTAACACAGAGTATCAGGATCTGTTCTTCGGTATGAATGGAGAATCCAGAATAATGTAATAAGCATTTTACCTTCTGGAATCATGAAAGTAAAAAAAAAAAAGATAAAAATGATACTAAAATTTAGAAGTCTTTATTTCAGGAATTAAGCCCACCCCTCCTCCTTAGTTCCAGATTTTCAGGAGTAGCTTGGAGTAAAGTATTTGTGGCATTGTTTTTCTCTTTTCTACAGAAATGATACAGAAGCTTTGTTCAGTGATAGGCAAAGGAGACAATTAATGATTCTTAATTTTCACTAGGGTTATTAAGCAAACCCTATGTTTCTTTTCTCCCCCAAGATTTCTGTCATTATCTAGTAAGGTTTGCTTCCAAAGGTTTGCTTCCAAAGCTTTGCTTCCGTATAAAATTTCGTGCTCATTTAGCACATGATACATTTGAAGCTTACAGGAGTGATCCACCTGGAACGGCCCGGCAACACTATGCTTAGTCCCAGAAAGCTACAGAAATAGTCTTCTTTGTCTCTTTGATTCTCTATGGGTCATTTAATGGCAACAGCTCTTCTTTATTCTTTTCCTTTTTGAATGGTGCTTTTGTGAGTTGGAGTCTTGATGTATCTGTCACAGACCTTCCACTTCAGAGATTAAACTGCAAGATCTAATGAGGGGAAATTATTTTTAGCTTAGCCTCTGGCACTATAAATTTCAGAAAATTTTTGAATTAAGCTTTATAACTTTATAGGAAAAAATAGCAGGCTGCCATTTTAACTCTTTCTCTGTCTCTCTTTTTAACTAAAATCTCAGTAGGTAGTTTTTTAAAAAATATTATATTTATTTTGGTAGCAACTGCATGACAATTTAATCCCATAAAAATTCTCAGATGCTTCTTATGTTTCGTGTGTTTTTTTTTTTTTTCTAATTAGGCCTCCATCTCTGACTGCTGACATCAGACTAGCAAAGTGTACAGTCCACAATCAATGATATGTGAGTGTGGATGGTGCTGTGTTCTGTTCACAGTGGAACAAAGAATTTACCCCTTAGGTCTAATATTGGGACTGAAGAAAAAATGTGCAATAACTTTATTTTTAAAATTTGAATTATTTTTCCTGAAGTAGAAATCCATCCTAATGGAGAGTCAAGAAATAAAATAGAGGCTCAATTTTTTTTGGAAACAAGCCCAGTTGTGAATTACTCAGGGATTTCTCCCCTGTAATATGGTTTATTCAAGCCACCAGCCTCACATTTCTGAATCTCACCTTTGGTCATTTCACTGCTTGTTAACAATTTCATCCAAGAGAAGGTACTAGAAGAGACAAAGTAAAACTGAAGACTTGTTAGTTGGGCCAATGGTCATGAAAGCAAACTATTTATTATACTAACCGTTATGAGCAAGGCAATGGAAGATTTTTAGGGATACCAGGTTTATTACAGACTGGCTTGAAAGAAAGCAACAAATTAAAATTATTTAATTAACACCACTTGTTAATAGTGTTCAAAGTGGGCTTTTATTGTAAAAGAAATTTTAAACATCGTGTGGTGGGAAATGGTGGTCCTCATTAGGAACTCAAGGAGGAACTGAAGCTACTCTCTAATACCAGCAAAGGGTGCTTTCCGGGCAGATATTGTGGCGATATTGGAAAGTCTTGGTTAAAGTAGCTATGTGTATTCTGTGAAAACTGTGTAACTGAGGGTGGATATGTACTGGGAAGCAAAGATAATCTCATGCAAACAAGATGGACAGCTTGGGGTCTTCCTTTAAATATTATAATATGTGCCCATATATGGCATTTCAGCTTAGTAAGACTATTAGTCATGGTGATGATAAGGGTAACATTGTTATTTCTCTATGTCCTATTATTTATATCTTTATTTTCTATGGTACTGTGCTAAATTCTTTACATACATCATCTCACATATCTTCAAATAAATATTACTACCACCATTTACAGAAGAGGAAATGGAAGTTCAAAGGATTTAAAAGCCTGACATCACGTAGCAATGTGTGGAAAATCTTAGACTCAAACCTTCAACTCAAACCTTAGAGCATCTTAGACTCAAACTTTGATTTCAGAGCTTGTGATTTTAATACTGAAGAGAAAGAGGATGGCTCAGACAATAGAGCCATTGTAACACTGTGAATTTAGACAGTAAGATTAACTTTTATGGAATCTTTAAGCCTTGAAGGATGAGCAAGGCAATGGAAGATTTATAGGGATACCAGGTTTATTACAGACTGGCTTGAAAGAAAGCAACAGATTAAAATTATTTAATTAACACCACTTGCTAATAATGTTACAAAGTGGGCTTTTATTGTAAAAGAAATTTTAAACATCATGTGGTGGGAAATTGTGGTCCTCATTAGGAAGGTAACATTGTTATTTCTCTGTCTATGTTCTATTATTTCTATCTTTGTTTTCCATGGTGTTGTGCTAAATTCTTTACATATATCATCTCACATATCTTTACTTGAAGATATGTGAGATGGTGGTAGAGAGACAGGGTGTCCTACGAGAATGAATTGCACGAATACAGTTATACAGACAAATGAAGAAGGAATCTGGGAGCAGTGAATCGCTGGCCTGGATTTTCTCAAAACATTTTTGGATAAATAACATTATGTATAGATGCAATTTATCCATGAAACCATGCTACTGCAACATTTCATTGGTATGCTATCTAAATTTGTAGATATTTGTTATAAAAGGCCATCTCCTGGAATCTATTAGATTGAAAATATATAAAAGATGAAAAACCATTTGACAATTTATTACAAATTTCTAAGTGGGAATCCTTGTTGTGTTAATGAACTAATAAATGTAAATGTAAAACCAGGTAAATGTAAAGTTTTATTGCTATTAATTCTACAATTTTTTTTAATGAATGAAGTCCTACAACTTCTCCAGAATAGGACTAAGTTTTCATTTGCAAATATTTATAAGGCTATTTTGGAATGACAAAGTTCAGAATGGACTTAGAACCAAATTCTATTCAACTTTTGTGTTTACCCAATTTTCCTTTCCCTCCCCCCTTCCCTTCTCCCCTCCTCTCCACTTCCCTTTCCTTCCTTCCTCTGTCTCTCACTTTTTTTTCTTTTCTTTTTACTTCATGTCTGTCTTCAGCAGAAAATCCTTATATATGCCAGAGAAGCAGAGACACATAAAACTTTGCTGTAGAGAAAGGAAAATCCTCATGCCTGTAATCCCAGCACTTTGGGAGGCAGAGGTGGGCAGATCACTTGAAGTCAGAATTTGAGACCAGCCTGGCCAACATGGTGAAACCCCGTCTCTACTAAAAACACAAACATTAGCTGGGCATGGTGATGGACGCCTGTAATCCCAGCAACTCAGGAGGCTGAGGCAGGAGGGCTGCTTGAACCCAGGAGGAGGAGGTTGCAGTGAGCCGAGATTGCACCATTGTGCTCCAGCCTGGACAACAAGAGTGAAACTCAGTCTCCAAAAAAAAAGAAAGGAAGATCTTTATGACATTTTGACGGTAGCTCCACTGTGGGGTAAAACTCATGATGGAAAAAGAGAACCAAAATAACAACTTTAATAACATGTACAACATGTACAGAGCTGCTGTAAGCAAAGTAAGGTCACAGCTATAAGAGCTCAGTGTATCACAATTTCAATGCTCCTGATTCAAAATTGCTGCCAGTGTTGCTTGTTAAAGGTCGAAGGAACCCAGGAATGAGAACATGTCATGGCAATAGTTCTAGGGGATCTTTGGGTCTTTGCACTTACCTTACATTCTACAAGTCAAATTGCAGAAAAACTCATTTTTTTCGTTTCTAAAGCAAGCTTTGTCACATACTATTAAGAATTTTTAGTACTCACTTGACCTATTTAAACAATAGCAGAGTCTGTTTCTAGTAATCTAGAAGTTGTTATTAGCCCAATGAAAAGGACTGTGGTTATAGATGACACTACATTTCCTTTGTTTTGGAAAAGGTAATTTTCTGCTAAAGAATTTAGAGGTGAAGACAGTTTCACAACATGAAAGATGAAACACAGTGTGCTACATTGATTTTCTGATGTTTTATGTTAAAACATTTTATTTTTTTCCTTAGAAGATTGTCCAACACGCAGACTCACAGACTCATATCTGTAAACTGACACTAGAACAGGCACTAAGATCCACAGTCTTTCACTTTTTAAAAAAATCTGGCTCAAATTGGATTTAACTCACAAGAGAGTGCAGGTTAGTGAATCACCTGAAGTATTTAAGAAAGAAACTCAGTGCCTATAATCATAGTCAATGAAATTCTTTTAATTGTCGACTGTGATCACACAACTGGAGTAATCATTAAAAATTTATTTCCTTAAAGAGGCAATTCATGGAATTTTTTATTTAACATTGACAGGAAAAAGTATGGAAGTTTAGAGAAAATCATCATTTATTATTTTTACTTCATGTTAAATGATACTTACTGAGAAACACAAATAATGAACTATAACATGGTAGGTATAAAGTCATTTACTTTCCAATTCTCAAAAGTCAGATTTCCGTGCAAGTTTAAAAGTCAAGATAAGCATGGATGGAACAGGGAGTTAGCCTCAGCGTTACTGGAGATCAAAGGTCAAGTGCAAGCCTGGCAAAGCAATATTACAGGAGAAGGCTCTCAATGGGTCAGAAAGAACCTAAATCAGAGGGATTTTTATTATCAAAGCCTAACTATGCTTTGTTGTTGTTGTTTCCATATATATAAAATCTTAAAGAAGCCTTGTAACCAACTGATGGTTGGTTCTTCCTGCCCTCTGCGCAAAGACCACAGCATTGCCATAAAGAAAGAGTTTAACTGATGTGAGGCCAGCTGCACCACGCAGGAGACAGAGGTATTAATCAAATCAATCTCCTGAAAAGTCAGAGACTAGAGTTTTTAAAGGATAATTTGGTGGGAAGCGTCCAGGAAGTGGAGCGTGTATTGTTGATTGGTTGGGTCATAGATGAAATCATAGGGAGTGGAAGCTGTCTTGTGCTGATTCAGTTTCTGAGTGGAGGTCACAAGACAAGATGAGCCAGTTTATCGACCTGGTTGGCGCCAGCTGCTCCATCAAGTGCAGGATTTGACAAATATCTGGAGCACCAATCTTAGGTTTTACAATAGTGATATTATCCCTACGAACATTTGGGAAAGTTTAGAATCTGGTGGCCTCTAGATGTATGACTCCTAAACCATTGTGGCTAATTTGTTAATCCTACAAAGGCAGTCTGGTCCTCAGGCTAGAAGGGGGTTTGTTTTGGGAAATGGCTGGTATCATCTTTGTTTCAAAAATTAAACTATTAACTAAGTTCCTGCCAAAGTCCTACACCCAGGAATGAACAAGGACAGCTTAGAGGTAAGAAGCAAGATGGAGTCGGTAAGGTCAGAACTGTTTGACTCTTACAATTTTCTCAGTTACGATTTTTGCAAAGGTGTCTTCACCATTATCCTCTTTTATTCTAAGTACTCAGGTATCACCTTCATTTTACTGTATTTTCTGGATTAACTGGACATCTCATGAGGGACTCTTACAAGAAATATCATGAGATAATCTTACAAGAAATATCATGAGATCTATGAGAAAATCTACTAAACATGAATACATATCTACACTCTCCTTGGCATTAAAAAGGCATTTTTTGAACAATAAACCTTAACCTCTTTCCATCTCACCTTTCACCATTTACACAGCTGAGAAATCACACACAAACCCACTGGTAACGGCGCCTCAAAAGTGGTAGCCTTTCTTAATAAAGATCAGGTGTACTCATTTTGATGCGTGTGAATAAGGATCTCAGAGAGAATGAGTAAATTGGAAGAGCACTGCAGATGATTCTAATACATCTTAGAAAAATGAGAACCGTTGTTTCCTTCCTCAGATGCTATGGTGAGGATCTTTTGCCTGGAAGCTCCATTTTTCCCAAGCTGGTATGTGGCTAACCATAAGTTTAGGCCAATGCAAGCATAGGCAAAATATAAAGAAAAGAAATTTAATATTTGATATTATTTAAAGTTTTGACATGATAATTATTAAAAATCATAGCTCTAAATTCCGTACACTTATTTTAGGGTATAGCTTTGTCTTCACTTTGAAATACGCTGCATGTGGCCAGAGTGATGGGAACACCTTTATGGTTTTTATTTTTCAAGTGGTAAAGTTATTAATTTTGTCCTTCTTTAGGATCACAGGCTCAGTCCAGAGCAAGACCCTGATAGATTCTATTCAGATCATTTCTTTTTAATTAGAACTGTGATAATTCTGGTGCTTCCCCAAGAACAGACAGGCCCCAGACACTTATTCCTCTGAATAAGTTGGTGTACTGAGATTTGAGAAAGCAAGCCATGACTCAACCTTTCCCAATTTGAACTTTATAATTATAAATGAGTGCTTCCCAAAAGACAGCATACAAATGAAGTATACAATAAAAGGTCACTTGAGATGATTGGATAACATTGTATTCTACCTCAGATAACATACCTTGCAACTCTGTCATAACCTGTGGGCCAACATGGTGTGGTAGAGTGATGAGATACCAATTCCTAGATTCAGCTGACTTTTAATAGGCCCTTAGCTGAGAGTATATTCTTGCTTTTGCTGTCCCATATAAATAGTATCTGAAGAAAGGCAGTCATTAAGGGGGCTGAGAAACAATCTCACCCTTTTTGTCACACCAGACATTGGTATTTTTCCCCTTTCACTTCTGGGTACCATGTGTCAGTATTTACAGATGCTCAGTGAGGCGAAAACCCAACTTGCAAGAATCCAAAATAAAAGGAGAACGTTATTTTCTGGAATATCAGTATCCTTGTGATTTGTTCCTCTGTTATTATAATTTTTACTTTCAAATCATTTCAGTATTGCAGAAAAGCTGTAAGAATAACATAAAGAACTACTGTATAATACTGCCATCCAGATTCCGCAGGTATTAACATTTTGTCACATTTGCCCTCATTTTGTGTGTGTTTATGTGTAATTTTTTTCTGAATAAATTCACAAAATGTGGCAGTCAGAATGCCACTTCCCTGCTAAATACTTCAAAGTAAATTTCCTAAGAACAAGGATAGTGTCTTATATAAGCACAGAACAGTTATCAAAATAATTGTAACCAAAAGTAGCACAATCTATTATCAAATCTACAGATCTTTTTCAAATTTCTCTAATCTTCAGAATCAGCATCCTTCATTGTATTTCAGGATCCAATCCAGAATAGATTTGTCAGATCTTCTTTGTCTTCCATGAAATTCGATTTTTGAAAAGTAAAGAACAGGTCTTTTTTTTTTTTTTTTTTTTTTTTTTTTTTTTTTTTTTTTAAAGTGTTTTTTGGTTTGGGCTTGACTGATGTTTTCCTGTAAGAAGATTTAGGTGACTCATTTTCAGAAGGAATATTCCAATGGTGATGAAGTGACTTTCTTAGTGTATCATATCTGAAGGTCCACAGTATCATTTTGTTCCATTAATAGTGATGTTAAATTTGATCTGCTGGCTGAAGTGCTGTCTACAATATCTCCACTACAGTCACTAGATTTTTCTCTTGTTGTTGATAATTAACTTTTGAGAAGATACTTTGAGACTATGTAAATATCTTTTTTCTCATTAAATTTTACCCATGAGTTTGATGATTTTGCTTAAATAAATTCTTAGAATGATAGTTGCCAAATTTTAATTTTCTAACTTGACTGTTTCTTCTATAAGAATAGCATTTTACTATAAAAAAGAAAGGTGTTTCTTGTTCGTTTGCCATTTATGTGCTTATAATTAAGAACCTTGACCTGGATGCTAGGTGTAGTTACTACTACGTAGGTGGCATAGTTTCTAAGACCTGTCTGGGGAGACATAGCTAGAAAATATATGTAATACAGAGACACACACACATGAAAAAACACACATATCTATCTAATCTATCTGAAAAACCATAAATCTGTACTGATACCTTTAGTCTGAATCCAATACCACATGCTTAATTTGAGGCTTCTCTCCTTATGCTTAACTTTTTAAAATTACTTACTTGTTCATTCCTAGAATACACAAAAAGTTGCTTCAGAAATATCAACCCATACCACAGCTACAAACAAATCTAGCAACTAGAGTTCAATATTTGTTTACAGTTCTTTAAAGCTTTCGTCTAAGAATATACAGTAAAATGTTCAAAAATTATTTTTTTAATTAGCTGTCACACCATCAAGTGTTATGACTTTATTTATCTGAAACACAATTAGGCTTATGAGTCTCTGCTTCTATTTCAAATACTCCCCCAACAACTTTGTGGATCCGTTATTTACGTTTAACTATGCAAATCATTAACATGTTTCCAAAGTAAGAATTATACAAAAAGATAACAGAAAAGTATCAGGCCCGCACCAAAATCCCTCTGCTTCACTTTCAAACTCTCCCAAGAGATAATCACAAACATTGTTTCTGGTTTATCCTTCATGTGAGTGTCCATGGTGATGTTTTTCTGTTTTTAAAAATATAAGCAATACATGTATTTTTTTCTTATTTTCCCTTTCTTGCACAATAGGTAATATTAAATACATGCTTATATGCTTTTGCACTGTTTTTTTTTTTTTTTTCCACTCAACAATATATCCTAGAATCACATAGTGTCATTTTTCATTACTTGTTGCAGCCACATGATAATCTATTGTCTGGGTGGGCCACAACCAAACTTTTATACATGAGCATTTGGTTACTTCTGATATTTTGTAATTCCAAACAATGACTCAATAACCTTGAATAGATCTATTTCATATTGTTGAATGTGTACTATAGGGTAAATGACAAGAAATTGAATACTGGGTTGAAAGTGTACATAGTTTTGACAGATTTGCCGAATTTTCCTCCACAAGTGGTGCACCAATTTGTATTCTCACCTGCCACGTGTAGGAATGTCTGTTTCTCTACAGCTTTGCCAATAGAAGAGGTTGTCAAGCTTTGATATTTCCAGTTTGAGAATTTCAAGACAATATTTCAGTATAATTTCAAACCACATTTCTCTGATTATAAATAAAGTTGAACATCTTTTTGACATCTTTAATACCTTTTATGTAAATTGTTCATTTCTTTGGCCCATTATTAATATTTGAGTTTTTTCCCCTAAATTTAAAAGAATTCATTTATAAAGAATCCTGAAGAAACTGAAAAACTATATGAAAAATAATAAAAATTTCCGCAAATGTTAAAGAATTTATGTCTACACATACATTACTTACATATTAATATTTATATTAATATACACATATGTATATAAATATATCTACATATACAACTCTATATGCATATTAATATATATACATATAGACTTATATATGTAATAGACATTTATACATGTTACACATATATATTTGCAAGTATATATTTTTCAAATATGTATTAGAAATAATATGTTATACATCATATATAATATGTGCAGTATATATTAGGGATAAAGAGTACCATTTGCATATTAATTATAAATTAATAGGACCAATATCTCATATATTGATTTATGATGGACATATGAAATATTAGCCCTTTATGTGTGATATATATTATAAATATTTTCTCCTGGTTTGTTATTTCTCTTTTGACTTTGCTTATATAGTTTTTGCTATGCAAAGGTTTTTGTTGTTTTAATCTTATGAAGTTGCATTTAGTTCATCTCCATTTTGACTCAAAATCAATATCCTTTTCTACACCAAGGTTATAAAAAAATTAACTTAGGTTTCTGCTATTACTTTCATGGTTTCATTTTTACATTTAGCTCCCTGATCTACTTGGAGTTTATTTTTGTGTTTAATGTGAAGTGTAAACCAAATTTTATTCTGTTCATATAGTAATCCCATTTCTTCAGAACTGTTTAGAAAATGTTTATATTTCCCTAGTTATTTAAGATGCCACCTATATTCCTGTGTACCTAGGACTATTTCTGGACTTTTATTCTATTCCACTGGTATGTCTGACTATTCTTGTTCTAATACCACATTGGTTTACTAGATTGTGATATCTAGTAAGTCTAGTGTCCCTAACTGCTTTCTTTCTCAATTTTTTCCTAATTATTTGTTCTTGTTATTTTGCCATATAAACCCTAGTAACTAGAAAGTTTGTGATATAGCTACTGATATTTAGTGAATTTATAATTTAAGGAAAGCAGAAATATTTTTCATATGGGTTTTATATATTCCTTGTTTATTTGTAAATATTTTTTCTTTTTTATTTCTACTGTGTGTATGATTTTCTTTACCATTAAATCCCCTAACTGGTTATCATTTTATTAAGGTTATAGATTTCTTTATGTTAGGTCAGCTACCTTATTAAACTCTTACTGTTTGAGTATGTTAGTTTTATTATTGCTTCCCTAAGGTTTCTTAAGAACACTTCCATGTCATCTGAAAATGGTTATTGATTTCTTTTATATAGCTGCACTGGCTATTAATTCAATATTAAATTGTAGCGGATATGGTGGTGCATTTTTGTCCTGATCTTAGTGAAAATGTTGCTAGGGCTTCCCCATTTCTTACTATCTTAAGATGCTGGCTTTATGAATGAGGTTAATGCATTTTATCAGGCTAAGGAAGTATCCATCAATTCATTCGTGTAGTTTTCCTGTTTTGAAATCAGCAAGGAGTGTAGAATATGTCAAAGTTTTTTGTTTTATTTTGTTTTTCTCATGCATCTATGAAGATTAATCTTGTTATAAGTGATGTTTTTCTGTAATTTTCTTTTTGTACTGTATCAAATCGTTGAAGATTTGGTAGAATTTATTTGTGTGTTCATCTAAGCTTTCTCTATTTATTTTACAGAAGTTAGTAAGTTTGGGAAAATAGGCAGCCCTAATATACCCTCTATTTAACCTATAAAAGCAGTCAGGCCTCTGTGATTGGTAGGGCCCAGGGCAATGGAGATCTATATAATGTCTCTAAATATTTCAGAGTTATAAACTAAGCAATAAGCTGTGAATAATGTGTTTTGTCTTTCTACTTTGATACATACATCTTCATATGGGTCTGTAAGGCCAAGTTTGAGTTTAGAATTCTCATATTCCTCACTGTTTTGTTCTGGATCATAACGGCATAGAGAATGGAAATCACAACCAACTCATTTGTTTTGCTTTTTCTTCTTCCTGTGGGTAGCCACAGTAGATGTGTGTGTACATCTGAGACCACGTGACCATTGTCTTCTCATGTCACTGTCTCCACAAAGAGCTGCCTATTGTCCACTCCATGGGCAGTTTGTCCTTAGGAGTACTAGCCTGGGTTGGGGGCCTCTAGAATCTCTGGAAATGCGTTTAAGTTTATTTGAGCATGATATTTCAGAGTGCGATGTACTCAGAGCATGGTCAAGAAGGGGTAACATGGATTTGTTGTGGAAATTCCACTTGGCCCTGTGAAATCCTTGTCTCTTGGAGAGAGGTAAGTCTTGAAGAATGTCAGAGTGGTCCCATAAGTATAATAGGCCCTCATACAACCTATACAAGGTTACCTGGGTCCAAAGGGAGTAGTATTCAAGAGTAAAGCAAAATGGTTTTGCCTATCAAATTTGTGTGTTTTGCATTGGAGCAGAAAATATAAAAAGAAAGAACAAGTTAAAGGGAGGAGCAAGTCTTCTCTTGCTAGGCTGACTCACCCCAAGACCTAGCGATAGGCAGCAGAGCTCTGAAAATGATTTAATAACATTATCTGCAAAACCAGAGCCCTCAAGGAATGTGCTCTAGAGCCCCCTCTCCTCCCAGTTAGGAGCAAAAAAACAGGTTTTTTTCCTCTCCCAGCTGCCCTCCTTTTTGTAAAACCTTCCTTAGTGAAACTCAAGGTTACCTCACAAAGTTTTACAGATTGCTGTTTCTCTTCTATATAACATAACAAGGTCACAAGACATGCTTGAGTAAGACAGGTACCAGCTGTAAACCCTGCCTTAGCTTGATAAGTTCCTGTTTTTCCTCAAGTTGCAAAACCTGTCACTGTATGATTAACTGCCTTTGTTCTGCTTCCATAAGCCTGTTTGCCTGCCCTGTAAGTTTTGGCCACTAGATGGCCCACCCCTTCGGTTGCATCTATAAAAGGCAAGCCCTGTCTTTGTTCAGGGCTCAGCTTTTTCAATGTGAATCTGCTGGACCTGAGTGCACTCAATAAATCAGCCTATTTCACCCGTTTGGTCTCTCCAGTCCTCTGATTCCTGCAGTATTTTTTCTGGGGGCTCCTGTGGGATTGGAGATGACAGGTTTACTGACTCTTTCGCCTGTGGGACCTGAACCCCAGGCAAGGGGAGACCCATGACCCCTGGTGCCATCAGAAGAACTTCAACCCAGAGAGGAGAGTGGCTGTCCTGCAACCTGGTGCCCTTCTCTGATAGTGCAACGAAACCTAAGGGGCTGTAGGACAATTCTTGGGACAGTGTGCTTCAGGACCATGGTAAAATTTGGGGCCCAATGCAGGACTCATTCCATAAGGATGGAAGGGGAGCCTGATCACCTCCCGGGGTGTAACTAGTGGCCTGACACAGGATGCGAGAGTGGCTTGCAAAATTGGGGAAACTTACACCCCACCTGACCCAGGATGTGAAAGTGGTTCACAAAGTTGGTCAAGAAAGGAACTGGGAGTAGGGAAGTGTGTGACTGCTTATGAAAGAAGCAGTTCCAGGAGGATTCGATGTGGGGAGTGATGTGTGGGGGGCACAGGTCTCTTAGCATAGACTGTATGCTCCAAGTGAATTGTGGGACCAACAGGGACTAGTGGTGATCTGCATATGGCTTGGGGAGGTGCCCCACAATTTAGTAATTTTGGGAAATTAACAAACACTCCAAAGCTAAGTAGTGTCTGAAAACTCCTGCGAGGGGGGTGGTCTAATCCATCTGAAGCAAAAGAGAGAGAGAGAGTGTGTTGCACCGTAACTGGGAGAAATGGGAGGGAAGTCATCAAAACCTACCCCATTAGAATCCATGTTAAAGAACTTTAAAAAAGGTTACAAGGGGTATTATGGAACCCAGTTGACCCCCTAGAGGTTAAAAACTCTGTGTGAAATAAAATAGCCTTCTTTTGAAGTCGGATGGCCAGCCAAAGGGACAGTATATAAAGGAACAATTGGCCATGTACATCGGGTGGTAACCAGTGTCGGAGGACAGCCAGGGCACCCAAACAAGTTTCCCTACATTGACTCATGGCTAAATGTGGTCCAAAACCAACCTGCATGATTCCAGCCCTGCCTGGTGTCTTACTGCAAGATGCTCATAGCCCGAGCTGAGCCTAAAGTGAAAGTCAAGTCAGCTTCACCGGCAGCTGTGGAAATAAAGGAGGAATCACCCAAAGGGCAGGAAAAACCACCATTACAGGAGCCACCAGAGGAAACAGAAATCCCTCCTCCCTGTACTCCATTATCCCCCATTTGCTGAGACCAACGGCCAGTGTGGAGTCAGATTCAGAGGATGATACACCCCGAGCTTCACCCCACAGGGAGGAACTAGAGCCCCCACCCCAGGGGATCAAGGAGGAAAGTCAGGACGATCAGGCAAGCCGCCTCCAGTCTGGCCATACTCTGGCTTTGCAGATACCCCTCCAGGAAATATGGGGACCCCTCTATTATGATGAATATGGCCAGATTCAAAGGGGGCAACAAAGCTTCATTTATCAGCCTTTCTCAATCACTGATCTCCCCCTCCCACACGGAGAAGCCACAGGCCCTCATAGATCTAATGCAGTCCATCTTCCTGGCACACAATCCAACCTGGCCAGATTGCAAGCAAGTCCTTCTAATGCTGTTTAATACTGAAGAGTGCTGAAGAGTGATCCAGGCAGCCCTCCACTGGCTAGAAGCCAATGTGCCAGAAGGCACACTTAATGTCCGAGCATAAGCTCAAGACCTATTCCCAGAAGCAGACCCTCACTGGGACCCAAATGACGCAACCCAGTTTCAGCACCTGCAGAAGTACCAAGAAGCACTTCTGCAAGGGCTAAGAGAAGGCAAAAATAAGCCAATCAATTTAGGAAAGGTCTCAGAAGTACTTCAAGGAACTGACTTTGTGAGGCATTCAGGCTTTACACTCTGTTTGACCTTGAGGCTACTGAAAATCAGTGCATGGTAAATAGAGTGTTTGTAGGACAAGCCCAGGGGGACATCAGGCTGAAGCTGCAAAAGCCAGAGGGTTTTGCAGGCATGAATGCTACTCAGCTTATAGAAGTAGCCACCAAGGTGTAAGTCAACCATGACCAGGAGGCAAAAACAGATGCTAATCAGAGACTTAGGAAAAAGGCTGATCTGCTTGTGGCAGCCCTCACAGAAAGAGAAACTGGCATCATCAGGGGATGCAGACGTGGGCACGAAAGGGCCAGGCTGGGCAGAGGCCCAGAAGCCCACCGAGGCTAGATAGGAATCAATGTGCACGATGTGAAAAGAGAGGACACTGGAAAAATGAGTGTCCAGAGGACAATGAAGAAGATAGCCAAGGCTGTGAGACAGGCCACCAGCCAAGGGCCGCCACACGCAGAGGGAACTGGATACTGAGCTGATCAGGCCAGCAGGGACTGGAGGATATGAAGACTAGGCCAGAC
The DNA here is from genome assembly GCF_028878055.3 of Symphalangus syndactylus. Classification (NCBI taxonomy): domain Eukaryota; kingdom Metazoa; phylum Chordata; class Mammalia; order Primates; family Hylobatidae; genus Symphalangus; species Symphalangus syndactylus. The sequence goes on along the minus strand of NC_072428.2, from coordinate 26,781,065 downwards.
CAGGCTCCATCACCATAGGCCCCCAGGAGCCCATGGTCACAGTGGAAGTGGGGTGCCAACTGATGGACTTTATGGTAGACACCGGGGCTGAACATTCGGTGGTGACCTAGCCCATAAGGCCACTATGCAAACACCATACAACTGTTGTTGGGGCTACAGGGGTCCCAGAGAAAAGGCCATTTTATCAACCAAGGAGGTGTGTCATAGGAGGACGAGAAGTCTAACATGCGTTCCTATACCTCCCAAATTGCCCAGTTTCCCTGCTGGGAAGAGATCTACTCCAAAAACTGTAAGCACAGATTATTTTTGGGCCACAAGGAGCTATGACTTTAAACCTGACACTCCCAAAGGCCATGGTGATAACCCTTACCATCACATAGACTGACAAATGGAGACTATACACACAAGAGTCACCAGAACCAGGAATAAATGAACTGTATGGGCTACTTAATAAAATTCCTGGAGTATGGGCTGAAGACAACCCACCTGGGCTGGCTAAAAATCGGGCACCAGTAGTAGTAGAGTTGAAACCAGGGGCAACCCCAGTTCAGTTTCGCCAGTACCCGCTTTTCCAAGAAGCCATATGGGACGTTCGCAAACACTTAGAGCAACTCTTCAAACATGGAATCATAGTCAAATGCCAGTCACCCTGGAACACTCCTCTCCTGCCGGTACAGAAACCGTCTGGTGAATATAGGCTGGTGCAGGACTCATGTGCTGTGAATGAGGCTACAGTGACCATCCACCCAGTGGTACCTAACCCATATTCTTTAATGGGACTTATTCCAGCAAGTGCTGTCTGGTTTACTTGCCTAGACCTGAGAGATGCATTCTTCTGTCTTTGCCTGGCACCAATTAGCCCATCTTTGCATTTCAATGGGGCAAATTGCAGTTTACCTGGACAAGACTCCCACAAGCATACAAAAACTCTCGCACAATCTTTGAAGAAGCACTGGCTTCAGACCTCAGGGCCTACACCTAGCCAAATGACAGTTGTGCCTTGCTGGAATATATAGATGACCTGCTTCCAGCAGACCCAACCCAAGAGGACTGCCTCCAAGGAATCCAAGGCCTCCTCCACCTCCTGTGGAAAGCCAGATATAAGGTGTTCAGAATGAAGGCTCAAATCTGTTCCAAAACAGTCCAGTATTTAGGCTTCAAAGTGAGTCAAGGGGAATGATGGCTAGGCAGTGAGCCAAAGTAGGCTGTTTGTGTACTCCCAACTCCAACCACCCGGCATCAAATAAGATAATTTTGGGGGGCAGCATGGTTCTGCCGCATTTAGATCCCAAATTTCTCACTGATGGCCAGGCCTTTATAGGAAGCCACAAAAGAGGGGGAAGGGAACCCCTCCTCTGGGAGGCTGACCAAGATAGGGCATTTAAACAAATCAAAGAAGCATTAACCCAGGCCCCAGCCTTAGGACTTCCTGATCTAACTAAACCTTTCTTTCTGTATGTCCATGAACAAAAAAGAATGGCAATAGGGGTCCTAACTGAAGTCATAGGATCATGGTATCATTCAGTGGAATATTTATCCAAGGAGTTGGATCTTGTGGCACTAGGATGGCCTCCATGCCTTAAAGCACTAGCTGCCACAGCCCTACTGGCACAAAAAGCTGACAAACTAACCCTGGGACAGCAACTGACCATCCAGTACCACACTTGTTATAATTTTAATGGATCAGAGAGGACACCATTGGTTATCAAATCCGAGAATGACTCAATACCAACAGCTCCTATGCGAGAATTCTCGCATAACTCTAGAGACAGTAAATACCCTAAACCCAGCTACCTTGCTCCCAACTGAACTGGGACCTGGAGCCCCCCTTCACTGCTGTGTAGATGCAGTAGATGAAGTATTCTCAAGCTGGAGGGATCTCACAGACCAACCCCTCAGGGATCCAGATGTAGAATACTTTACAGATGGAAGCAGTTTTGTGCTAGAAGGGGTCTGGCAGGCCAGGTATGCAGTAGTAACATTAGACTCAGTGATAGAGGCTCAGTCTGCCTACTGGAACATCAGCCCACAAAGCAGAGCTAATAGCCCTGACAAGAGCTCTCTGGTGTCAAAAGACAAAAAGGTCAATGTCTACACAGATTCCAAACATGCCTTCGCCATGTTGTATGTTCATGGGGCTATATATAAATAAAGAGGACTCATAACTGCTGGGGGTAAAGAAATAAAATATAAAGAAAAAATTCTACAGCTTTTAAATGCAGTATGGGCCCCAAAGAAAGTGGCAGTTATACATTACAAGGGGCACCAAAGAGCAGGAACACTAGAGGCCAAAGGAAACAAAAAAGTAGACAGAGAGGTAACAATGGCTACCCTACACTGTGAAGAGGAAGCCATAGCTTTACCTCTCCTCCCAGAGCCTCCCCTTCTAGAGGTCCCAAATTATTCTCCAAATGAAAGGGCCTGGTTTGCCAAAGAAACTGGAAGTTACATTAAAGGAGGATGGTGGAAATTCTCCAACAGGAGGCTAGCCATCCCTGAAATAGTGGCCCCTAGATTTGTGAAGCAATTCCATCAAGGAACTCATATAGGAAAAACAGCACTAGAAACGCTACTGGAGCGTCATTTCTATGTACCACGGCTCACTGCCATCCCTCAAGCTGTTTGTGAACAATGTCTAATCTGTGTCCAGAATAACCCATGGCAAGGGCCCACTCAGCCCCCGGGAATTCAAGAAATGGGAGCCACACCCTGTGAAAACCTAGTCATGGACTTTACTGAGCTGCCCCGAGCAGGGGGCTATTGGTACATGTTAGTACTCATCTGCACCTTTTCAGGATGGGTTGAGGCTTTCCCCACCGGAACAGAGAAAGCACGAGAAGTAACGAAAGTGCTAATAAGGGACATTATCCCTAGATTTGGACTGCCCCGGATTCTAGGGTCAGACAATGGGCCAGCATTTGTAGCTGAAATAGTTCAAGAACTAACACGACTGTTAAAAATAAAATGGAAATTACACACAGCCTACCGGCCACAAAGCTCAGGAAAAGTAGAACGCATGAACCAGACACTCAAACAGCTACTGAAAAAATAGTGCCAAGAAACCCATCTGAGATGGGATCAGGTCCTTCCCATGGTTCTCCTCCGAGTCAGGGGTACCTCCGAGTCAAGCGCTCTATGAGATCTTGTTTGGCCAGCCACCCCCAATCATAGGTCAGATTAAGTGTGATCTCCGTGAACTAGGGAAATTATCCTTGAGAAGGCAAATGAAGGCTTTAGGAATAGCCATGCAAGAAATTCATGGCTGGGTATGGGAAAGAATGCCCATAAGTCTGACAGATCCAACACACCCCTTTAAACCCAGGGACTCTGTTTGGGTTAAAAAATGGAATCCAGCCACTTTGGGACCCATATAGGATGGGCCCCATACTGTAATCTTGTCCACTTCCACAGCTGTTAAAGTTGCAGGAATTTTACCTTGGGTCCACCATAGTCAGCTGAAACCAGCAGCTCAGAAATAGTGGACCAGTCAGCAGGAACCAGACCATCCCACTCGGCTGATCCTACGGTGAGACCAGGTTGCCAATGGAGCTAGCAACTGCCCTGCTCTGGTCCTTCTGGAAGCTGACCAGTCTACGCACAGCTGAAGCTTGAGGTGACAACCGCCCTGCTCTAGTCACCCCAGGAGCTGACTAGCCTACACACAGCTGAAGCTGGAGTAAAGTCATGCTGTTAGAAATCTTAGGTCTAATAGTTTTCCTTGTAATACTAGTGGTTTTTCTATTGTTCTGCCACTTTAGTCAGCCTCCTCCACCAGCAGAAAGCCTTTTCTGTCCCTGCTGGGTATAAGTATGTCACTCTTTACCTTGTTCTTGCTAATCTCCTTATCTATGTTAAAAGGAGAACTCTTGGAAGGATTGGAAGGCTGCCCCCAATGTACTCATACTACATGGTCAGGGAGCACTATAATCAGAACTCTATCGTACCATACTCATTATGAGTGTACCGGAACCCACCTAGGAACCTGCACTTGCAATCAGACCACCTACTCAATCTGTGACCCAGGGAATAACCAGCCTTATGTATGTCACTATATCTTTGTACTTTAATGTCTGCCAGGCAACATTTAAAGACTTCATTGCCCCTATAGCAACCTGTCATATAAATTAAGAACACCCCTGCTTGCTCCACTTGGGACTGTGCAACATTGGCCACTAAACAAAAGCAGGTCATGTTTACCCAAATCCAAGCAGACCTAAACTATAAAACAAATGCTTGCAATCTTGTAAATTTCACAATCCTGAAGCCAAATTTACCAATATGGACTACAGGAATAGGAGCACCAATAGGACATTCCTATTTAACCAAGAATCCAAGGTGAAAAACTATCTTAAAAAATAATTTTATATGTATTATAAAGAAAGCTCGGGCCTGTTCAACCCAACAATTCTGAGTTTTCAAGTCATTCTATGAGCAGGTCAACCAGAAATTGCCTGAACCCCCTCCCATAGCCAAAAATCTATTCACCCAACTGGCAGAAAGCATAACCAGCAGCTTACCCATCTCTTCATGTTATGTCTGTGGGGGAACAAACATGGGGACCAGTCGCCATCAGAGGAAAAGCAGCTAATGCCTCAAAATAGCTTTACTCTGACAATCCCCTCCCCCGAACCAACACTCACAAAACTTGAGCATCTGCCTTTTAAAAACCTCTATTATCAAGAGATTCTGCATTGCTCACTGGGGAAAAGCCTTTACAAACCCAGTAGGAGAATTAACTTGCCTAGGACAGCAATATTACAATGAGACACTAGGAAAAATTTTACGGAGAGTCATAAAGAATGACTCCAAATCACCGCATCCAGGCCCATTCTCCCGTTTCCCTTCTTTAAACCCCTCCTGGTACCAGCTTGAAGCTCCAATACCTGGCAGGCACCCTCTGGCCTCTACTGGATCTGTGGGCCACAGGCATATTGACAACTGCCAGCTAAATGGTCAGGGGCCTGTGTACTTGAAACAGTTAGGCCCTCTTTCTTTCTAATCCTGCTAAGGCAAGGAGAAGTCTTAGGGTACCCTATCTATGATGTAACTAAAAGGAAAAACAAGAGGGGCATAACCATAGGAGATAGCATAACCATAGAGAATTGGAAAGACAATGAATTGACCCCTGAAAGAATAATCCAAGACTATAGCCCAGCCACCTGGGCAGAAGATGGAACGTGGGGATACTGCACCCCTATATACATGCTCAACCGCATCATAAGGTTACAGGAAGTACTTGAGCTAATTAGTAATGATGCTGCAAGGGTCTTAAGTCAGCTAGCCTGGCAAACTACACAAATGAGAATGCCATCTACCAAAATAGACTGGCCTTAGACTACCTCCTAGCTCAAGAAGGAGAAGTATGCGGAAAGTTCAACCTAACTAATTGCTGTCTAGAGATTGATGACAATGGAAAAGTTGTCAAACAATTTTGGATTCTGCCAGAATCCAGAAGTTAGCCCATGTCCCAGTGCAGACTTGGAAAGGATGGTCTCTGGATTCACTCTTTAGAGGCCGGTTTTCATCTCTTGAAGGATTTAAAACCTTAGTAGGAATAGTTCTGGCCATACTAGGGGGCTGCCTCATACTTCCTTGTCTTTTGCCCCTCCTTATTAGGAACATGCAGTCAGCTATTGAGATTCTTGTAACCAGGCAAACTACTACCCAACTAATGGTTCTAACTAAATATCAACCCCTGCTGAATAGGAAACTAGCACCTCATGAAGGGATAAATTTTGAAGATGATGATGCTTTCTATTAAACATTTATAAGAAGCATCAAAGGGGGGAATGAAGCAGAAAATGTAAAAAGAAAGAACAAATAAAAGAAAGGAACAAGTCTTCTCTTGCTAGACTGACTTACCCCAAGACCTAGCAATAGGCAGCAGAGCTCTGAAAAGGATTTAATAACATTATCTGCAAAACCAGAGCCCTCAAGGAATGTGCTCTAGAGCCCCCTCTCCTCCCAGTTATGGGCAAGGATGAGAAAACAGGTTTTTCTCCTCTCCAACTCCCCACTCCCTTTTTGTAAATCCTTCCTTAGTGAAACTCAAGGTTACTTCACAAAGTTTTACAGATTCCTGTTTCTCTTCTGTGTAAAATAACAAGGTCACAAGACATGCTTAAGACATTTACCAGCTGTAAACCCTGCCTTAGCTTGATAAGTTCCTGTTTTTCCTCGAATTGCACAATCCGTCACTGCCTTTGTTCTGTTTCTGTAAGCCTGCTTGCCTGCCCTGTACGTTTCATGCCACTACATGGCCAACCCCTTGGTTGCATGTATAAAAGTCAAGCCCTGTCTTTGTTCAGGGCTCCGATTTTTAGATGTGAATCTGCTGGGCCTGAGTGCACTCAATAAATCCTTCTATTTCACCTATTTGGTTTCTCCAGTGTTCTGATTCCCACAACAGCATGTGTAGGTGTATGCGTGTTTGTGTTCCGTAATACTAGTGAAAGTGTGGACAATGAGACTTTCTTTTCATTACTAGTAATAGAACCATTTGAAAAGCAATTTGAACATATGTATATACTTACCTAGTAATTACACATTTGGGAACCTAGTTTTAAAAATTAATGTGAAGAAACTAAAAGCTTTATTTTGGAAATGATTGTTGTAGAATTTTATATGATGGTCCCAAATTGGAAATATTAAAAATGTCCAATTCTAAGAGATTAGCTAAGCAAACTATGATCTTTTCACCAAGTAGAATATTACTTAAACATTAAAATGATTATTAATATTATTTTTTTGAGAGAGTCTCACTCTGTTACTCAGGCTGGAGTACAGTGGTACAATCATGTCTCACTGAAATCTTGGACTCCTGGGCTCAAGCAATCTTCCCACCTCAACCTTCATTGTAGCTGGGACTACAGGCATGTGCCATGAGGCCTGGCTAACTTTATTTATTTATTTTTTTTTGTAGAGACAAGGCCTTGCTATGTTGCCCAGGCTGGCTTGAACAGCTGGATTCAAGCAATCCTCCTGTCTCAGCCCCCTGAAGTGCTAGGATTACATACATGAGACATCTCACTTGGCCTATTATTTGAAATACTATATAATCCCATAGAATAATGTTTATGATACAATATTGAGTAAAACATAATATACAAATTATATATAGTTATACAATTATATACATATAAAACTATATACAATGTGGTTTAAACTGTGTTAAAATAGTTTTTTCATAGAAAGAAAAAACAAAAATACTGCACTGTATATTGTGTTTGTGTTTGAGTGTCAGGACTAGAGATGAGTTATTTTTCCTGGTTTTCTTTTCAGAGTTTTTGTGTTTTCTTTCCTAAGAGTGTATTACTATTATAATGTATAAAATATGATAAAAGGTCAGACTCACTTATCTCTAATGTCCTTTCCAACTCTATCATGGAATAATTTTTGTCCCTGTATAATCAAAAGCTTGCTTCATCTTTCACACTTTTTCTTGTCTCTACCACATGTATATTAATCCAGGACTTATAGTTTATGCTTATCTTGAAATACCTGAATGTTAGCTAAGCTTATAAATAGATCTTAACATTTTGAGGCAGATTGCTGTTTCAACAGCCAATTTTCACATAGTAAGCATTCATTCAGTGTATCCAAGATAAATTTTGAGTGTAAGCACGCTGGACCAAGACCCTGGCCATTAATGTAAACTTATATTCCCTGCATTGCTAGATATTTTTTCTGGCTTAATAACATATTGATTGCAGGGGCTTATCTAGAAAGAGTTAGAATTGTTTTTGCTGGCAATGTGATTTTGCATCAGCTACTCTTGTACTATCTCTTGCTCCTGATGAAAAATAGAATTACCTTACTAAAATATTTTAATATTATTAAAATTTTGAGTTTCATGACATATTTTCTGGGATTTTAAAACCTCTGAGCTAAAGTTCTGTCTGTAGCTTGAATCTATATCAGAACTTAATATTTATAAAACAAAGAAGATCCTGACACACCCTTGCATGAAAACATTGCATGATTCTAAGACCTGAAGTTAGCACTGAACAACAATGGATGTCAAAGTTGACCAGAATTGTGTTCAGATGGAAGCTTTATCATTTACTATCTATGCAACTTTGACTGATTAACTCTTCTGAATCTGAGATTACTCCCTGTAAATTGTGAATAATATTGCTTAACATGTAGGCTTGTTGCAAATGTTACATCACACAATGTTAGAAAACACATAATAGGAATTGAATCAACTAAAGTTTTAATTATCATAACTATCTAAAGATGTGGTTTACAATGTTATAACCTCAAAAGTCAATATTGAAATGCTACATTTTTGCAGAACACAATATGAAACTATTCCAATAATAGAGTCCACTGATGGAGAAAATACATGTCTAAATATGGATTCTTATATTGACTCATAGGCTTAAAGCTCAAACATTAAGAAACGTTAATGTAGAGAAAGAATGGTGACATGATTGGTAGCAATAAAGTTTGGAGCCGTGAAAATATAATGCTGGCTATGAAGCTGAAGTAGGAAAATAAAGGATGCTTTGTAGCAAAAATGGCAGGAAATTCAATATATAGATATATAGTTAGATTTAAGAGCCATTTGATTAATAAACCATTATTGGTTGAGAGAAGAACTTGTATTTTAGGCAACAGGTTATAATAGAATTTTGTCCTTGCTAATCTTAAACTTGATTGACTTATACTAAATGGTTACCTCCTTAGTTCAATTTTCATATTATAAATTGTAGGCAAACATAACTTCCTTATAATTTTACTAATAGTAAATAAAATTATGTATTTAAAGCATCAAGCTGAATACTTCATACCTGTATGTGCTCAATTATCATAGCTCCCTCTATAACATTCAGAGCAACTCTGGAATAACATCCCTTCATTGAAGATAGATATTGAATGCTAAAATTATTCCACGGTATGTTAGGCAGTGAGAAAATCTAAAACAATGAGGGAAATTTCTGACTCTTCCTGGGTGCCAGTGTTTTTTGCTATAGTGGCCTAAACACTCCTTCCTGGGGTTCTGGGGACCATCAGACAGGACTGTGACAATGACAATAAATCATCCCCCAAGCTGCTGCAATTTCATCTGGGGGATGCTGCCAGATGCAGTTATTACCTACATGTTGCACAGTTAGGAAAATCCAGAGCAAAGCAATGTGACCATATTTTAGCCAGAGATTCTCAGACCTTTCCAGTCCCAGATACAGAAACTCAGACCAATCTACGGAACCATGATTACATGGATACTTTTCTGAACTTGTCACTTTAAGGAGCTTTCTGAGAATCCCCTTGAGTGTCCTTAGGATATAAGCTGTGTTTACAGATGCAAAGAGGAGCTGAGGCCCTTATAATCTCTGGCCTCATGTAAGTCACTCAGCTTCTCCAAGTCTCATTTGGGAACCTGAAACGAAATTTCCTGTCCTATATGCTGCAAAGGGTCATGAAGGCCTAATGGGATAAGGGATCTAAAAATGCTGTAGGGAAAACAAAAAGCAATGCGCTTTATAACACAAACTAGGATTGTTATCTCCAGAGGCAAAGAGATTACATAGTTAAAGTCTTTTAAATAATGTTAAGAAATGATGACCTTGCAAACATAGCCAATAGGGAACTAACTAATGGGGACAGCAAATGAAGTTGCAGAGACTGATAAGGATATAATTGAAAGCCTTTGGAAAACATAAACTCTGTTTGGGGTCCTTTTCTGTTGGCATCTTACCTTGTTCCTTGTGTTTTTTGGATTCAGCCGCTGGATGCTTGATTTTGAGATGTTACCACGCTACTGCCTCCATCTGTATCTGTCTGGGAGAAAAGCAATAAATAGTGAAGATGAGAAAGAAGAAGGGAGGAAAGAGAAAGGGGGAACAGAGTTCTGCATAGTGCTTAGTGCTCCAAGGTCCCAGCATAAGAGGCCCACTGTGACCTTATCCATTCTTATATTTTAGATCCTAGGAACCAATGATCATTTAATCAAAAACATGTCTCTCATAGTGAGGGAAATTATATTCTTTTTTGCCCAGTGGAAAATTTACATGTTTATTGGTTATATTCTAGGATGATATTTATTATTCACTGGAAGTTTCAAGGGCAAACAAATACACTAGAAATTTTGGAAAGACTCAAGAAACGATAAAATATTACCCTTTGACAGAACAATATTTTATAATGATATTTTGTCTGGTGGGCATGGTTGTCTGTATAACAAGAAGATTAAACCTTGGCTGGCAGTGAATTTTTATGTATTACCAAGGTCAGAAGCATAAAAGGCCCTTCTAAAGAAAGTAGTGTCTGCGTAAAGTAGTTCATACACAAAATGCCTGTGGATGGTGAGTTGAAATAGGAAGAAGAATAGCCAAGTTCAGGGGCTTCTGGAAAGGTAAAAGATTACAGATGTTGTCATGGGAAATACCCACAGAACATGACAGGCTACATTCACAAGAAGCTATCCACGCAGAAAGTGAATTCTTAGAAATTGCTATGGGAGCCGTAAGTAATGACATTTTCACTCAATTGCCATATAGCTTCAACAAGTGTCAGATTACCACTGACTTATTAGCAGAATAACCCCAAGGTAAGGATCATCTCTTACAAATACATGCTGTCTCTATAAAGGGCTACAATTAAATAACCTTTCCCAATGTACAGGTGAAGAAACAAAGTTCAGAGAAGTCATAGAGCAAACAGGTGTGGGTGCTAGCCAGAGGGCAGATCCAAGCCACTTAAGCTCCAAAGTCAATTCTCTTAATCAGCTTACTATAGTATGTAAGTTCCTATTAATAATGAAGTGTGAACCAAGTGGGAACAGAAGGTTGTGAAACCAGATTTTCTTGATCTTAGTGTTTTTATTTTTTGAAAGAAATTAATAATAATACCCAAGGCCATAACATTCAATAATGATAGGAAAAATATTTTTCCAACTTTTGTTCTAGCATTATACAAATCTTAGCAGATAATACTTTATTTATAGCATCAGAAATGTTGTAGACATTCAATAAATTTTACCAGCTTAATTGAGTCAAGTATCTGCAAATGCTTGTTTTCAGGCATGAATGGATTAATCCTAAACAGGATGAGGACTATGCTAAGAATTAGGAAAAGACAAAACAAACAGAACATGGTATATTGGAAGATAAATACAGTGGTAGTAGTAGTGGAGACAAGAGATGCATATCCCCATAAAATGCTGTTACTCTCAATACTAAATTCTTATGTCTGAGAGGAAGGAAATTAAAACTGTCCAAAAAATTTTAGTGCCTTAAGACCTTCAAAGATATGTAACTCACCAAAAATATGAAAGTATTATATTGTTCGACATGTATAAACAATAGCAATGTTTTATTCATATATTTCTTCAATCATTTTATTTGTGTTAATTTGCCTAAAAGTGTGCTTGGAAACAAGAATGAAGAGACAAATGTGATTCTTGTCCTAATTGAGTTTACATTTTCATGCAAGACTTAGACAAGAAAATAAATACCATATTTATAATTTATGATTGTGTTAAGTGCTATGAAATACCAAAGAGACAGTTCTAAGCATGATTGGTATCTTAGTATGTTCACAAGGTGATTTTGTAGTCATGAGACCTGATGGCTATAATATTCACAGAATCATTACCAATTGTTGGCTATAATTAGACTCCCACTACAAAGGGGCAACTTAACATCCTTAACTTCTTTTGACAAGGTTCAACTTTTGTTCTTAAAATAATAGAAAGGGTTTATTTTCCCAAGAGTCAGTTATTCTGAGCACTACAGAGTTCAACTATAGTTCAAGATGCCAATGTGATACATTTTGACTGGGAAAATATGGCAAAGCATGATTTCTAAGAATTAATTATGTCATCCAAGATACATGATAGCAGGGGTTGCTGGTATAAATATCGTATCTGACAGAATCCATATGACAAGCATAACATAAAGAGACCATATTATGTTTAACATGTGTATAATATAAAGAGAAGGCAATGATGGTGCATCGAACAATTTACAGAATTAGCAGATAGCCCAAAAAGCTTAAGTAAATCATTGTATTTGATTGAGCCTCATTTTTCTTATCTGAAAATAAAAAATGTTGATAATTAATGGTGGGAACAAATGTTTCTTTGCTAATTTTGATATTTCCTTGCAGGTGATGAGAACACAATTAGGGTAACATTCCTAGCTTCTAGGTTTTACTTGTTCTGCTCCAGAAAAATTGGAATAGTATGATTTGAATGGTAAATTTATGGAGAATAACATGAATGCGCTCTGTTCAGCACCTCTCCTTTCTTTTTAGGAAAAGGCTGTAAAAAGGGCCAGGTCTTCCCTTAGAGAGGCCCCATTGAAGAGCCAATTGCCAGGGGTGGGCGAGTCTGTCAGTTTTAAGAAGCTGGATGATATTCTTAGATGACTATAATTAGGCAATAAGGCAATAACATGCTGATCTGCTTAGAATTTTATTTCATTTTTCAATTAGTTCAGACTCTGATGTGGAAAACAAGTTTTATTTAAACCGTCAGCAATAATAATTTGTGACTTACAAATTCTGTTGTGAAAATCAAATGTAGTGATGAATTTGAAATGGATGTATAAATTCAAATCTCTACATAATCTTGTGCAGTTTTTTTAATTCAAGCAATATACCTTATAACTAAAACTCAGCTCTCAAAAGTAGAAATGTGGAAGGATAGAATTGAGGCTCAGGAATTTTCCAGCACTACTAGCGTATTCCCAAGATGCCTGAGCTTCAGGCAAAGCTGTTTCTATTGATCCACACAAGGCTTATTTCCATCTCTCAGTTAATTGTTTCTGTTTTGAGTTGGATTGTGTCACTCAAAGAAAGCTGTGTTGGAGTCCTAATGACTGGTGCTTCTCAACATGATATGTTCTGAAAATAGAGTCTTCATAGATGTAGTCAAATTAAGATGAAGTCATATTGGAGTTTAGGGTGGGCCCTTAATACAATATGAATGGTATCCTTGTGAGAGAGAAGATGCATACAGACAGTCACACAGGAGAAGGATGGCCCTGTGATATACATAGAAGCAGTTAGCAGAGAGATGCATCTACAAATCAAGGAACAACAAGGATTGATGGCAAACACCAGAAGTTAAAACAGGCCAGGAAAGATTCTTCCCTACCATTCTCAGAGGCAGCATGGCCCTGCCAGTGCCTTGACTTCAGACTTCTAGCCTCCAAAAATACAAGTCAATAAATTACTGTCATTTGAAACCATCCAGTTTGGGGTACTTTTTATGGAGGCCCTAGGAAATTAATGCAGTGCCCTTAAGTAGTGACAGGAAAACCTGGATATCATTTTTACTGCTCCACTGAAAAGACTGGTACTCCTTGACCTCAGGGAACATAAGAAAGACCATGTCCCAGTTGGCCTCTCTTCCTCAGCTGCTGCTGAGCCCAGGACTATAAATAATAGTTCCCAAGCCAATGTTGGTGAAGTAGTGTTTTGCCCAGGAGCTCTGCAAATGGAAGAGTCATGGATGAGCAAGTGGATGACTCAGTGGAGTATATGTGTGCTGACTCCCAAACGCTGGAGAGAACCAAAAGTAATCCTAAAAATTAGGTTCATTTTTTTTTGGTATGAAGTAGTTGTATTGTTGTGGTTTACCAAATTAATTCCCAGATCTGAGGCACCAATGCTTGAAAAACCATGTGGATTTAATAGCTAATGGATCTACAGTGTCTCCCAGTACATGTACTCCTGATCTCTCAGCTTAACTTCTAGGACTTAATGTCTCTAAAACCTTGGACCCCATGCCTCAGACATGAGTCTTGGCCACTTTTATTCTGACTAGTCTCTTGATCCCAATAGTATGCCTATTTTTATCTTCATATTTACAGCTGATGATGTTTCTGCAATATAAAAATCTCCCTGCTCCTATTTGCCCCTAAAAATTTAACCTTTCAAGGCCTGACTTATAATCCACTTCTATTGCAAAAACCGTGCCAGTGACTGTAATCAAGACCAACCACTCCACTACCTTATATTCCTTTCTGGTACTACTGTGTTGGTGGAGTGTGTGTGTGTGTGTGTGTGTGTGTGTGTGTGTGAGAGAGAGAGAGAGAGAGAGAGAGAGGATTGTGGGGAGTGGAGAGAAAGTGGCAGCCTTGTCTTTCAACAGGATTTTTTAGCTCCTTCAATGTATACATTACCTAGATTTCATAATTTTATTATTATCTTCAGTACACAGCACAGTGAAGTGTTCACTGGTTGATCAATACAATTTTAACTTGATGACACAGAAGTCTAGTGCTATTGTAATTTTTTTAAATGCAACTAAGTTGTGGATGCAGAATCTGGGCAAATCATGGAATTCCATTATTTCAATGAATATATGTAAATCTTGGTCAGTCCTAGATGACAGAAAAGAGTAAAGAAGAATTACTATTTATTGAGCCACTGAATTATGTTTCAGATACTGTACTAAGCAATTTACATAGATAATCTCTCTTAATCCTCAGAGTAACTCTTTGAGTTCAGGGTCATTATTTCCAATTTTAAAGTCAGAAAATTGAGAATCAGAGAGCTTCTTGAAGAAACAAGATTAAGCAAAAGGCCTTTGCATAATACTATGCCCTCTTTTCTCTTTTATCATTATATCTTAAGACATTTTGAGGAGCAGAACAAGAACACCTTTGTATCCTACATAGGGAACAACCTGGCATGGTGGCTCACACCTGTAATCCAAGCACTTCTGGAGGCTGAGGCAGGAGGACTGCTTGAGGCCAGGAGTTCAAAACCAGCTTGGGCAATGTAGGGAGACTCACCTCTACCAAAGAAGATATAGACATTAAAAATAAATAAATAAATAAAAATAAATGGACAGGGAAACCACCACGTGTCTATGCCTGGACATCTTGGTTCTTGGTGACATGAAACATACCACCTCAAAGGATGTGTTCCATATAGTACCTTTGATTCACGAAAAGCATTAGAAAAAAAAAAAGTTTCTTTGAGGGAAAAACATCTGCTGTTAAAGTCATTTCAAAGACATTTTAAATAATTGGTTTTATTCTTGAGGATTGTGATTAAAAGAAAGCATTTAACTATTAACCTGCAAATTGACCTTTGTGATCTTGGAAAAGACAGGCTAATTATTTTTGAATGTTAGATTTTCTCTCACATTTCCAAAAAGAAGAATGAATGAATGACTAGAAGAGTATAAGAATTACAGATATTCCTCATCACAGTTGATAATTACTTAGGGTCAATGGCAGCCCCAGACATTGGCATAGTAGGTAGGTGAAATAATTAGTTAAAATATGTTCCTTTTCAGCACAGTGATTAGGATGCATATCTAAAATATATAAATGAATATATAAACATCTTACTTTTAAGTATGACCAAGTATAGTGGTTAAAAAGAGAGATGCTGCAACTAATCTGATATTTTCTAACTCTGGCTCTACCTCTTAAAAGCTATGTGACCTAGGTCAAATTACCAAACTTCTATGGGCTTCAGTTTTTTCATTCATACTACGAGGATAATTATAGTGCCTAGTTTATAGAGCTATTATGGTTAAAAAGTTCATATGTATAAAGTTCTTGCAACAGTGATTATAAGTGCTATGTTTGTGTTTTATATAAAATAAAATAAATTCCCAATAAAATTATTTATGGAATCATAAAAAATCATTTTCTTGGAAATCTTTGAATCCAAATGTACATTTTATTTTTCCTTTGGAGACAGCTATCTTGCTCAAGGTCACACAGATAAAACATGGGTGGAGTGAGGGCTAGAACTTCTGACTCTTAATGGCTATTCTTTTCTCAAGCCATGTTGCATACTCAACATTTGCCAGCCATAAAAATATGCTATTAGCACTTCTCTTTTTCCTGTTAGGCTGAGAGATTCTCAGTCTCCAAACCTGACTAGAGACTGTAGTAGTAAACTTCTTGAGCTTTAAACCCTTTCTAGCTCTAGAATAAGCTTGTCCAACCCATGGCCCTTGGACTGCATATGGCCCAGGATGGCTTTGAATGTGGCCCACCATAAATTCATAAATTTTAAAAAGCATTATGAGAATTTTTGCAATTTTTTTTTAGCTCATCAGCTATCATTTGTGTTAGTGAATTTTATGTATGGCCCAAGACAATTCTTATTCTTCCAGTATGCCCAGGGAAGCCAAAAGCTTGGACAACCCTGCTTTAGAGGCTAAGAACAAGGAGAACAATATTCTTCAGAGCTTTTGAGTTAAGGAAATATTTCTACAGCCCCTGA
Source organism: Symphalangus syndactylus (assembly GCF_028878055.3). NCBI lineage: Eukaryota > Metazoa > Chordata > Mammalia > Primates > Hylobatidae > Symphalangus > Symphalangus syndactylus. The sequence continues at coordinate 26,764,862 of NC_072428.2, read as the reverse complement.
CCTAATTGTTTATTGCACTGAGGCATCAGACAAATCTCTTCTTCCTATGAACCCCTGATCACAAAATATCTTATCTAACAAAAGTACTTATGGCAAATAGGACAGGGAAAGTAGATTATTATGAGATGAGTGGCATGGGTAGCAAATGACAGGTGTGTTGAGGGTAGGGAGTGTGTAGCAGAGTTCACTGAGGAAGAAAGAAGAAGGCAACCTCTGGAGCAAGAGAAATTGACAATGTATATGGTGCCTTGATATAATTTGAATGTGGTTTCTCTTACCTTAGGCATAATATTAATTGGGAATGAACAGAAATGATGGAAGGGCAAAAAGGATGAAGAGAAGTTGGAAGCCAGTGCTTATTGGTTATGTGCAGGTCCTGTGCCAGCATTTTCTTCACAATAATTCTGTGAGGCAGCTGTTTTTAATCCCATTTTCTGGGGAAACTGGGTCTAAAATTGGTTTTAAAACTTGCTTATCTAGTTGACAAGAATTAGAGCTGGAACTGAAATACAGGGGTGTTCTCTGGAGTTCAAAGTCCTTTGGCCACGATGTCTGACTCTCCAATATAATAACCCCTTTTGTTTCCTTCTACTTGCTGAACCCAGTTGAATGAATTCTCACTGTGGAACATTTTTATTCTGACTACTCTCACTGCCAAAAACCCATCACCCTGTATTAGAAGGTACTTGACTATGTGTCAAAAAGAGAAATTGCTCTTCTTCAGTTAACTATTTTTAGCACAGATTATCTGACTAGCAGGTTTATCTTAAGTGATGCTGGCACTATTCATGGGCCCTGGACTACCACTAAAAATACAAATGCTAATTGTGCTGACAGCACTCAGCACAACTTTGGCTTTCAGCTCATTCTAATTGAAAGGCTTAGGCTTTGTTTCATGTAAATGTGCATGAACTAGATTATTTTCTTAAATTCTCAGCTTTACCATCATACTCTGCTATATTTAGCATGTTTGCTTCCCTGAATAACCCAGTTGCCTCAAAATTTATTTCATCTATATTTATTGACAATAGAGAAAGAAGTCATTAAGTACAACATTAGAATGGACTTTGGAGGCTCAGTTATACTGAGACATATCCTCTGGTACCTGGTTCAGAATGTGGTACTTTGTACAAAAGAATCATGAATGAAAGAAAGTGATTTCTCATATTTGGAGCTCTCCAAGTGACCCAAATGACCCCAAATAAAAGAAGAATGGTATTCTTGGCTGAAAATGAAGACATTCACATTCATAATTACAATTTTTATAACCAAAACAAGCATTATTGCTATTGATAGATGTAGTCAGAACATGAATATCAGCATCGATCCATAGATTTTAATACATAACCAAGACGTTTTTCTTGAACCTTCAACAACTATCAGTTGTTTTTGTGGATAGAAGTTAAGAGTTCTTAAAGTAATGGTCTTGGAAATAATGTATTGTGCTTTTGTGTATTGTTTTGTTTTTGGATATATTTTCTGTTCTTCTGTAATTACTGTCTCTCCTCTGAGGCACCAAAAGATGTCATTTATTAATTGACAGTAGTTAGTACTGAATATAAGCACAATATAGTGAAGGATACAAGAAAAAGAAAGTAAGCTTCCAAATCATTTCTGGCTCTGTCACTTCCTAGGAAACAAATGACTTTCAGCAAGCGATTTATCTCTGTAAGCAGCAGCTTCCTCAACTGGTAAGAAAACAAATAGAAAGAAAAATACTAGAAACAGTCCTACTTAAAGGGAAGTTTGTGGCAAGTAAATAATATTAGTGGGAGTCAACACAGTGAAAGGCACATAGCAAATGCTCAAGCAATGGTATTTTTAAAAAATAACTATTATGTACAATAGTAAAAAAGGAGCAACTTTTAATTATTTATCATTTTATTATTTTCTGTAAAATAAATTAGATATATGTTTTTCCTTTGACATGATAGCTTTAGATATATTTTATTTTCTCTGTTTATTGTTTCTGTTTACAAAACATACTTATGACATTTGCATACTGCCTTTTAAATTTAGCATAATTCTGTCATAAGTACATTTACATAGTATTATGTGCTCTGGATTTGCATTGTGTTTCACGCAGTACAGATAGCGTATTACATTTTGGTCCCTAGATGTGGTGAACAAATTATGAAAGTTGGAAATCCCAGTGCTTCACTCATTCCTCGCTCAACACTAAATCCTACTAGTTTTAAAATCTGTCCACTTATCTATCCTTACTGCTGTGTTCCTTTTTTAGGCCATATTCTCCCCGTTTATATTTAACTTGAAGATAGTAACAGCTGCATTACTGAACTTCCTGTTTCGGAGCTTGCCTTCCTTTCTTTCAATCACCCCTCACTTTGTAAACAAAGTAATGTCTGTAATTTCAAATATGACTATTTTTCTTCTGTTTTTCAAAGCCCTCTCATTTTCAACCTCAAGAAATGCATTTAAACACACCGACCTCAAGAAAAGATGCAAACTCCTTGAGATGCTTATGAGGACCTTTAAGAGCTGGTTGTTTTCTTTCTGAATGCACTGTTTCTAAATATAAATGAATGCAATTCTTCACAGAATTCAATTTAAAAAGCACTGGGTAAAATTAATGTAGTTATCATGGAAACATAAACATCTTCAAATATTCATGAACGTTTTTAAAAATTAAAAAATACTAAAAAGGATGTGCTTTTTGATACTAATGGTTACCTTAAATTCAAAACTATATAATAAATGGCTCAGAAATCAATTAATAAGTTGTTTTAACAGAATTCAGAAGCAGTAAAGAGAATAAAGTAAATATGAAAACTTAATATCTAACAAGGAGGGCAGTTTACGTCACAGGAAGTAAGGAAAATTAATAAGTTTTGCTAGAATAAATGACTTCTCACTAGAAAGAAAAAAAAATCGATTTTGTTGTTCACATAGTATAGGAAATGTAAGACTACAGACATTAAGCGTTAAAATAAGTAAGACATTTTAAGCCAAAATATAACATTGTAGTCTATAGAAAATAGACTTTTTGTAAAACTTGTGAGTGGGAGACCTTTTTGTCTTTAACAGTGTACCCAGAATCCAGACATATGTATACATTTTAAGAATATACCTTTAGTGTGCAAAAGTCACCTTAGAAAAGTTGTAAGAAAAATAATAGCAATGGAAAATATTTACAATAAAATATATGACAAATAAAATTTATTATATTAACTATTTGAAAAATCTCTCCAATGATTTGGAAGAAGACAAATATTTTTATAATAAAATTGTCATTGGATACAAACGGGCAACTCACAGAAGAGGAAGTCATGTCCACAAAATATGTGCAAAGATGTTTAATCTCACTTGTGGTAAAGAAAATGCTAAATAACAGTTTTTAACAATTTAATGATATTAACAATTTAAGCAATAATTAAATACATTTATATCAACTTGGCAATAATTATAAAGGGCAGTACTATTCATTGTTGGCAACAGCGTGAGTAAACGTATCTCCAATACATTGATGTTGGAAACGTGAACTGATAAAATATTTTGCTAAAGTACTCATTTTGTGGTTTGTCAAATGAACATTACAGAAGACAGCAAGTAACAAAACAACCTCATTTATGGTATGTTCTCCTATAGTATATCACAGAAATAATGTAAAATTACACACACACACATACATATGCACACACATGATTGAAGTTGAAAAATGTGGAGATGTGAAATATATATGTAAGAGAATGTTTTAGATAAAATTTAAAAATACTCATTTTATGGAATATGATACAAGCATTAAAAAGAATAAACTAAGCTTTTTGGACAAGAAGAGTAATTTACTGTACATGCTTTCCCCTCCCCTAGTAAAAATTCAACTAAGTAATAATAAAGGAATAAGTAGATACAAACCAAAATAAAGACAAAAGAAAGCTTTAAAAGACGAAATGTTTTATCAAATTTCCTCAAGACACCAAGAAGATGAAATAGAAATGTTATAAAAGAGATCAAAGAAAGCTACAGCAAAGAATAGAGATAAAAGGGACTTTAAAGGTGAGAGAAGGATGAATATCCTTTCAGAATGCTAGAGAAATCCAGAATTTAAGACTTACAGGTACAGTGCTGGTGCAATTGATGCTAACAAGAGGTAGGTTACATAAAAGCTATGTACAGAATGGATACCATCTTGTCCTTGCTGGAAGAATACATACAGTACGTGGCCATTATTTAGTATGCATATAGTATCAGATGAAATACTATATTGAAGCCATGAGAGAGAAAAACAATTGTGAGGGAAAGGATATTTTTGATAAGACAATTGAATCAAGTATAATAAAAAAAGAGTCTTGAGATGATTAAGAAAGGCTGGGTAGACTTAGTAGACTTAGGTGCCTATGAGTAAAGGCAGTTTCACACCTCGAAGTCCCTCAGAATAAAGGATGTTTCCCTACCTCATTACTCTCATACTTGGATTGCTGGTTGGTCAGTTTTTCCCTATAACTTTTTTATTTTTTATAAAGAAATATTGGATGAAAAAGCAAGACTCTCCAGACATTGATAAATTCTGTAATATAAAAGAAAATTCTTTATCAAGCAAAAAAAAAAAAAAAATGCCTTGGAAAGATTAGTTCAAGAACAAGAAAAAGCTTTAAAACATATACTTAATTTATCCTCAACAATATTTAGATAAGAACTCTATAAAACAAGAAGAGTCAGTATGAATAAATAAGTATCAAGAAACATGAAACAGCTATAAGAAATTTAAAAGAAATATTTTTAATTAAAAACATGATTTATGGCCGGGCACGGTGGCTCACGCTTGTAATCCCAGCACTTTGAGAGGCCGAGGTGGGCGGATCACGAGGTCAGGAAATCGAGACCACGGTGAAACCCTGTCTCTACTAAAAATACAAAAAATTAGCCGGGCGTGGTGGCGGGCGCCTGTAGTCCCAGCTGCTTGGAGAGGCTGAGGCAGGAGAATGGCGTGAACCCAGGAGGCAGAGCTTGCAGTGAGCCGAGATTGCGCCACTGCACTCCAGCCTGGGCGACAGAGCGAGACTCCGTCTCAAAAAAAAAAACATGATTTATGAGATAAAAACCTGTAAATCACTTAAAAATTAAGACAAAAAGAAAAAAAAGGATATTTGAGAGGAAAGACACAAGACAGAATCAATTTGAAGATCAAATATCAAAATATGAGGAGTTCCCCGAGATCAAGTTTGGAAATACAAATAATTGAAAAGTAAATCAAAATATCTTTTTCTTTTTTCAGAAGAAAAGGATGTGCTTCAGCTAAATGAGACAGCAATTCAATAAAGAAGGCATAGAATTCAAATATCACTAGTTTCAAACTACAAAGTAATTTGGTAAAATTTCAGAATGTCACATATGTCTTACATCTAATAATCAGATCAGAATGGCACATAAAGATAAATGATTTATCTTGGGGAAAATATGTGTGTGGGTGGGAGTAGTTTGGGGAGAATTGGGATTTAAGAAATTTCTGACTTGAAAAATAAAGTTTTTTTTTTTGTTTTTAAATGTGAAGAATAAATCAAACAGCTGATTAGAGTCAGATTAAAGGAAAAGAATGTATTTATTTGGAAGGTAGAATTGAAGAAAGTATTTTGAATACAGTTCAGAAAGACACAATGATAAAAGGGATATCATGGGACAGATAAAATACAGTGAGAAGAAGAAATATACATCTGATCAGAGCTATTGAACAAAAAGAGACAATGGATCAGAGATAAAATGTGAGTACTTAATAGTTAAAATGTTTCCATAATTGATTGAATACAAACCTTCTAAAATCCAGGAATCTCAACAGAGGCCAAAACAAATCTTTAAATAATAATAAATTCACACTGTGATACATCCTAGTGAAACTTCAGAATGCTGAAAGGAGTAAACTATCTTAAAAGTAGCACAAGTAAAAAGATTGCCACCAAAGAAAACTCATAGATGACTCAGAGTCAGTGAGAGTGGAAACAGAAAACAGAGGGGTGACACCTTGTTTTCAGAGAAAATAAATATCCATCTAGATTTATTATGTTCAGTAAAATTATTTTCTAGATTGAGAAGAAGTAGCGACATTTTTATACTAAAAGTAAGTACCTGAGAGTGTACATAACCAATAGGTGATATTATATTAAAAGAATATTTATAAAATGTTCTTGAAGAAAGAATACCAGAAGGAACATATCAGATGAAAGAAATAAGCTTGAACAATGATAACTGTAAACTCCTAAGTAAATCTAAGTAAATATTGGCTGCATACTATAATAAAAATTTTTAATTTATGAGTTTAGAATTCAATTTCTTTTAAAAAATCAACTGTCTCTAAGCGAAGGGTAAAGGAATCAGATTTAAAGCCTTTTGAGAGTCATTTATTGTAAAGCGGATAGGTAATGATATTTATCAACTTCATTAAATTACATATGCACGTAACGCTGCTAGACTTAACCCCTTTACAGATGAGAAAATGTGTATAACTTCTAAATGAGTGGAGTGGAGAAATAGAGGGGAATACAAGGAAAACAAATCACACTAATCAACTCAAATAAATATGAGAGAGAAGCAGGAAAAATACAAATAAAAAATTAATTTGCTAGAGAAATAAATAAAAAAGTGTTTATCGTGAGAACAATGTAACATCAACTAGTTTGTACAGTTCAGGGACAAAAGTAGACAGATTGGATTAGAAAAATTCTCCAAGTACATGCTATTTAAAATGTCACACCTAAAATAAAGGCTGAACATAAAAGACTAAAAAAAATTCAACAATTACTATCTGAAAGAGATAGTAAGAGAAAGTTTTTAAATAAAATTAATAAATACTGAAAAATTGGAATAGCTCTATTAACATAGATAAAAAGACTGAAGGCAAAAACCATCACCAGAGATAGAGTCACAACATAATAGCTTTTATTCAGGAGGAGATTATACATTTTAAATATAAATTATAATGACAGTTTCAAAATATACAAAGACATGATTGAATTAAAAACACAAATTTGCAAATTAATCATAACTGGAACAAATATTTCAAACATTTATTTTAGTGTGGTTGAGCAATAAAAGTGAACAGTAGTATTTAAAGGATTTAAATAACTTAGTAACAAACTAGCAAAAGTATCTAATAACTATATGCAAAACACTGCCTCCAAGAAGGTGGAAAGTACACCTTCTTTACAGGCATAAATGAAACAATTTAAAGAATTGAACATGTTCTAGGCTATAAAGTAAATCTCTACTGATTTTAAAGGGTCGGTGTCATATTCATCATATTCTCTAACCACCTCACAGATGAATTAGAAGTCAATAATGAAAACAACTTTAAATTGTGCATACATTCAGAACATTCAACAAAAAACACTTCTAAATAATACAAGAGACAAGGAAAATATTAATAAAAATTAGAACATTTTGGGGATAAAGTCAATTTTATATATATATATATATATCAAACACGTATGATGTAAACTTGTATGATTACCTTTAATGATTAAATTAGGAAAAAAAGAGAAAGGTTAAAAAAATTGATCTGAGTGTCTAACTCAAAAAATCAGTTGGAGGCCAGGTGTGGTGGATCACACCTGTAATCCCAGCACTTTGCGAGACTGAGATGGGCAGATCATGAGGTCAGGAGTTTGAGACCAGCATGGCCAATATGGTGAAACCCCATCTCTACTAAAAATACAAAATTAGCCAGATATGGTAGTGCAGGCCTGTAATCTGAGCTACTCGGGAGGCTGAGGAAGGAGAATTGCTTGAACCTGGGAGGCGGAGGTTGCAGTGAGCCAAGTCATGCCACAATGGGCAACAGAGTGAGACTCCGTCTCAAAAAAAGAAAAAAAAAAAAAAATCAGTTGGAAAAAAACTAGAGAATGACCACAAATTAAAAAAAGTCAGCAAAAAAATAAAGATAAAAACAGACATTGAAACAATGGTACATTTTACAGAAAAAAAAAAAAAAGGCCAAGAATTGGTAAACCTAATAAAGTTTTAAAAATTGGCAAAAAAATTAATCAAGAAAACAGAAGGAAGGCACATATAAACAATAATACAAACAGAGTCAAGGTATAGGCACATATGAAGCAGGCATTTATATCCTGATAATAAGATAATAGAGAATAATATGAAAAGGTTCATGACAACAGATTTGAAATTTAGATGAAATAGCACATTCCAAAAAAAAAAAAGAATCACAAGAAAATAGGAAATGCAATGCTTCAGGATACCTACATATGTGGTTAAATACTATAAAGAAAAGTAAAAGTATCATTAATATAAATTTTAGAATTATGGCTTCTTTGGTTTGAGGAGAAGGGGCTGTATTAGGGAGGGGACATTCTTAAACTACATGGAGGGAAATGTTTGTTCCTTCTGCACATATTCCTTAAAAAGTGTACCAAGTTAGATATGCACTCTTTAGTATGTCATATGTATTTGAAAATAACAAAATAAAATATATAAAAAGAAAGCGCAAACACTACACATATGTGCATGTGTTTAGAGGAAGAGCGGAAAGATATTCATCTGGTCTGAATAGTTGATTACATCATTGGAGTCGAGATAGTGGGAAAAAAGTAAGGGTATATTAAAGTTAATTTTTTACTCTTCCCTTCTTTAGAATATTTTTCAATTAAAACAAACATGTTTATTTTAAAAATTAAATGAAATAAAAATGTGTTACTTTTATTATGAAAATTGTAATACAGAAAAATAAACTATGCTATAAATGTATTACAAAGCAATATTTTGTTTCATGTTTTCTGTTTTTAAATATCATAAAAATTGAATGTTGTGGTAGGTTTTCTCCTGTGCTTTACCTTTTTAAAGAATATTATGCTTTTGAGATTTATCAGTGCTGATGTGTGTAGCAAAAATTCCCTCATTTTTACTGTTGTGTGACATTCAATTTTATGAATATACCACAAAAAAATTAAATTATCTACCCCAGTTTTTCTCTCCAGGTTCCTCACTTTCAGTAAAAAATTCCATGTTCTAATCATAGTGAATTACTTTTAACTTCAGTAATTCTCTGTGTGGGATGACATTGATATTTTTATCGGCCAAATATTGTTAAATAACACTCATTTCATATAATTCGGCCCAAACTATATGGTACTATCTAGAATTTATCTGAAATTTAACTAGATTATATTATTAGAGCAGGGTTCCCCAACCCTGGGCTATGGACTGGTACCAGTCCACGGCCTGTTAGGAACCAGGTCACATGCAGGAAGTGAGCAGTGAGTCAGCCAGCATTGCTGCCTGAGCTCTGCCTTGTGTCAGATGAGCCATTAGATTCTTATAAGAGTGCGAAACCTATTGTGAACTGTGCATACAAGGGATCCAGGTTGCACACTCCTTATGGGACTCTAACTAATGTCTAATAATGCCTGATGATCTCAGGTGGAACAATTTCATCCCAAAACTATACCACTTGCCTGCCATCCCCACTTTGCCCCCATCGGGAAGAACTGTCTTCTGCAAAACCAGTCCCTGGTGCCCAAAAGGTTGGGGACTGCTGGCTTAAAGGGTAAAAATTGTTTCTCTACATTTTTCCTTAAATCTCCAGTGCCTTACTCAGTCTTTTATACATAAAAAGAACTAAATACATGTCCTGAAACAATTAGTATTTTAATTACTTTAGAATAACTGCCTTTTCTAATTGTTTCAAAAATGAGCTCATCTCTCCCTGTATTTTACATTAACTTTCAAGAAAAAAAGTAAAAATTGAAATATATTCTTTAGTCATAATTACCAATAAATATTACTTACATTGTTATTTAAGTTATCTACAGTACAATGGAAACATATTTTGTGCTATATTCACATAAGAAAATATTATGTAACATTGACATTTAAAATATTGCCACACTTCTAACACTGGTTAATCTACCTTCTATTTAGGTAAATGGTATTACAATCATGACAAAAAGTCTCTCATCTTTAAAATGCATCATTTCCTTCTCATTAGAGCATCCTTCTTGTCATGGACAAAAGAAACCATAGCCTGAATATTGTAATAATAATTTTCTTGTCTTATGATTTTTAGAATATACTGTCTACTTTTGCTAATTTTTCAAAATTTTATAAATGGGCTTATTCTTTATGCATTTACTTGTGCATTGCTTTTTGTTCAATGTTATGATTTAATATTATGCTGTTTCAGTTATGAGTCTAAAGTACAGGTTCATGAATACAGACTTCATTCTAGGTGCTTGAGCCTAACATTGATTTATTGATTCATTCATTCATTCATCAAAAAGTTACTGAGTATCAATCTGAGCTATGAACAACTTTATACAAATAATATTCAAAACTTAAGAGTGACAGATAAATTCCCAGTATAATGTTTAGGTGACTACGTTATAGTCACCAAAACTGAAATGAAGAAAAATAGAAAAACTGAATCATTGAAAAAAATATATTAGTGGTGAAAAATCTTTTCATCAGTAAACAACACAAATAGAAGATTTAGTTCCCTAAATAGTTAAAGAACAAGTACTTCTAAAAAATACTTCTAATGAATACTTTATAAAATAGGAAACATTCACCTACTCACTTTATGAATATTCATGTAACAGACACCAACTTTATTAAGCAAAATATATCATTTAGAAATCATTTAGGAATCTGAATCTCAGAGAAACCTCATATTACTTTCCAATTTTTTAAAATTAAGTATTAATGTGATGAACCATATCATATACTTCCTTCTCCAGAAAAGTTAAAATTTATTATAAATAATAGAAAATTAACTTAAAGATATTTGAAAATCCATCATCAATTGCAAGAAATGCCTCTACTATTCTGTTGAGATTTATCAAGTCAATGAGCTTGGAAGTTAACAGAAATTGAACAGACATTATGTATGCAATAAATCAATCAAAATGCTGCAACTCTACGCAGGCAAGATTAAATAAGGGAGATGGAAAAAAGTAAGATTCTTGGTTGTTTGTCCCTCAAGAATTTTAAAAGTTGGCCAGGCGCGGTGGCTCACGCCTGTAATCCCAGCACTTTGGGAGGCCGAGGTGGGCGGATCATGAGGTCAGGAGATTGAGACCATCCCGGCTAACATGGTGAAACACTGTCTCTACTACAAACACAAAAAACTAGCCCGGCATGTTGGTGGGCGGCTGTAGTCCCAGCTACTCTGGAGGCTGAGGCAGGAAAATGGTGTGAACCCGGGAGGCGGATTTTGCAGTGAGCCGAGATTGTACCACTGCACTCCAGCCTGGGCAACAGAGTGAGACTCCATCTCAAAAAAAATAAAAATAAATAAAAAAAGAAAAGAAAAGAAAAGAATTTTAAAAGTTATATATATAGAAAGAAGTTACTGAAAATGTAGCAAATAATACCACACAATGAATGATACAGATAATGAGAGTCAGGGAAATTTCACAGGGATGAAAAATTCCTGTAGGCTGGCTGGGACAATTTAGTCTTCACAGAAGAGGGGAGGCATTGGTAGGTAAGCAAAGTCCACATTACTAATGTGAACACTGAATTGAAATGACAACCTAGTTACTCAAGCCTACTTGTTATTCATGGTATCCTACTTTTTCAGATTTATAGTATGGACATTTAACGTGAGATCTACTATCTTAAAAATTTTTAAGTGTAAAATACGGTGTTGTTAATAATAGGCACAATGCAGTACAGCAGAATGTTTAGAACTCATTCATTTTGCATAGTTGAAATATTATACTCACTCACTGAACAGTAACTCCTCATTTCCCCATTGCCCCCAGGCCCTGGAAATCACCATTCTACTCTCTACTTCTATGAGTTTGACTATTTTAAATACCCCGAATAAGTGGAATTATATAGTATTTGTCTTTCTGTGACTGGTTTATTTCACTTAACATAACGTCCTGGAGATCCATCCAAGTTGTCTCATATGTCAGGATTTTCTTCTATTTTTAAGGCTGAGTAGCATTCATCATATTTTCTTTATCTACTTATCCATCTATGAACATTTAGGTTGCTTTCACATCTTGGCTACTGTAAATAATGCTGGAATGGACATAGAGGTGCACATATCTCTTCAATATACTGCATTCATTTTTTTTTTTTTGAGGTGGAGCCTCACTCTGTCACCCAGGCTGGAGGGCAATGGTGTGATCTCAGCTCACTGCAACCTCCACCTCCCAGGTTCAAGCGATTCTCCTGCCTCAGCCTCCCGAGAAGCTGGGACTACAGGCGTGTGCCACCACGCCCGACTAATTTTTTATATTTTTAGTAGAGACAGGGTTTCACCATGTTAGCCAGGATGGCCTCAATCTCTTGACCTCATGATCCACCCACCTCAGCCTCCCAAAGTGCTGGGATTATAGGCATGAGCCACCGTGCCTGGCCAATTCTTTTTTATAAATACCCAGAAGTGGGATTGCTGGATCATATGTAGTTCTATTTTTAATTTTTTAAAAAGCTCCATACTGTTGAAAATACAGTCCAAAAATAGCTGCTGCACCATTTTAAATTCCCACCATCAGTGTATAAAGGTTCCAATTTCTCCACATCCTTGCCAATACTTGTTATCTTTTGTTTTTGTTAATGGTAGCCATCCTAACAGGTTTGCTGTGGTATCTCATTCGGGTTTTGATTTGCATTTTCCTGAGGATTAGTGAAATGAGCATCTTTTCATATACCTGTTGGCCATTTCTATGTCCTCCTTAGAGAAATTTCTATTCAAATCCTTTGCCCATTTTTAATTGGAGAATTATTTTGTTATTAAGTCATTGAAGTTTCTTATATACTTTGGATATTAACCCGTTATCAGATGGATGGTTTCCAAATATTTTCTCCCATTTCATAAGTTGCCTTTTCCCTCTGTTAATTATTTCCTTTGCTGTGCAGAAGTCTTTTAGTTTGATACGGTCCCACATGTCTATTTTTACTTTTGTTGCTTGTGCTTTTGGTGTCATATCCAAGGAACCATTGCCAACCCTAATAACATGAAGCTTTCCCCCTGTGTTTTCCTCTAGGAGTTTCACAGTTTCAGGTCATGAATTCTATCTTAGTTCACTCCTGCCACTATATAAAAAAAAATCTTAGACTGGGTAATTTATAAACAACAGAAATTTATTGCTTACAGTTCTATAGGCTGTGAATTTCAAGATTAAAACACCAGCAGATTCAGTGCCTGGTGAAGTCTCATTCTCTGCTTCATAGATGGCATCTCTTGCTGCCTCATCACATGGAAGAAGGAGCTAACACTTCCAAGGATCTTCTTTCCTAAGGCCATTAATCCCATTCATGAGGATTCTGCCCTCATAATTGAATCACCTCCAAATGGCTTCGCCTCTTAATACTATCATTTACTAATTAAATTTCAACTATGAATTTGTAGGGGGGTCTCATTCGGACATAGCAGTAATCATTTCCAAATAACAGTATTCAAAAATTTTAGCAGAGAAGGCACTGTGAACAAACCACCACCCTCCATAGTTTGTAACTGACTTTTAAGAACTCAGAGATTTTTAAGAAAGATGAGGATCTCAAAGAGCCTGCGAAAATATTATTTCAGAAATAAAAGTAAATCCGACCAAAGGAGGTTAATTTAAAGACAAAATGTTAAGCTCAAAGAAAAGTCCCAATTTTTCAAGGGGACTGAGAGCTGAGAAGTGAATACTTCATACAAATGAAATATAGAGCTATAAAACCTGGGGGTTTTCTGAAAAATATTATTTGTCAGTAGATATTCACAGTTATATGCTTGATACTTTGTTTACCTTAGGTATGAATGTGCACAAATGCTTATGTTGCTTTATTTTTCTAAGTCTAAATTGAAATCAGTTTTTCTTTGTCTAGCTCTGTGCTGTTTCTTGCCAAAGTTGACAATTTATCCATACTAGTCACTGTTAGTGAACACCTCTCCTTTTCCAGGATTGTCCAAGTGCCCTGGAGTTTATACTACCCAGAACATTTGGAGACAAACTTCTGGTCTTCGGGCACTCATTCTCACTGCTGACATGCCCAGGCTCACCCGGACCATTCAAATGCATCATACCTAGCTCTCTACCTGACAGTCTTGGGAAGCGAGAGCTTTGACAACAGCCCCCAACTCCAAGCATCAGCCTTCATTCCCTATGTTTCTGACCAATTGAGCTTAATTTTTTTTCTGTCAGCCTGAAACACAAAATATTTATGCTTCTCTCTCCCATACATACACATGTGCTCAGGCCTTAGAAATATACTACCGTCTTTTCCCCCAGAATATGGAGTTGAAAAAAAAGAAAGCTTTTTTTTCCAACGGTGACTCAGTATCACAAGAGAAAGGCAGAACCCAAGGTAATTTTTATTTTAATATTTCAGCTTCTAACATTTCAACAATATGTTTTCAATTAATGATTTGAGCATAATACTATGAAATGGAAAATGGAAATATAAAATGATTCATGATTTAAAAAATCTTACAGAGCTCCTTTGTTTCCCCATTTTGTTTCTTGATTTGTTAAATTACAATTGGCAAAGTAATATCAAAAGAACTCTAAGGGTCCTTAGGATTCCAATCTCTCTTTCTGGGCACATTTGGACATAGGCAGAAGGGATTCTGGATTTAGGCTGAGAGAGGGAGAGTGAAAATCTGTGTCAAGTCTAATGGCTATCAATGCCACCTTTTTACTAAAACTACTTGGTAAAACACTTCAGTAAATCATCAATCCTTTGGGGGTTTCACACTGGGTATCTCTTTTTAAATCTTGGGTTATAAGGGATTTAGAAGAGGGAGGTCTCAGTTATACCCCATCCATAACTTTTAAAGTGATGTTTTTGTACTGAGTAAAATTGCTACAATAACACAAATCTTGATATAAACTGACTATTCTTCTTATACCATCTCAGGAAAGATGATGAAAGAAGGGCTAGCCTGAAAGAAACTTCTGCCTTCTTTGGAAATGAGATGCAAAAAGCATGGTTCCCTGCTGCAACAAAATGGATCCCCCAAGGAGGACATAACTGGAATTGCTGTCATTGTTACCCCTTCGGAAATCTCAGCCAGCTAGAGGACCAGAGACATTCTCATCAAGGTTAAAGCCAGAGCAACCACCACCAACAAATGATGACAAATCCCTGCCAGGATTGGAGTGGGTTTGAATAGCATAGCTGGCCCCTGGTACTCCTGAGTGGTTAGATCATCAGTCTTACCTGCTCATTTTCTTAACCTCATAGTAGTACAGCAACATATTTTACTTGTTTGAATTGTTTGGGTAGAATCAGGTATTAATGTTGTAGGCAACATGGATAACATATTTCTGTAGTTCAACATAATTTCTATTTTAAATTCACAATTTATTAGAGCAGCAGAAAATAATGTCAATAAAATTGAAGCCTCTTTTTCTTAAGGGATTGTGCCTAACGAGCTTACTTAATTCCAAGACTGGGTATGTGGTGAGGAGGGGAGAAAATGGAGAGGACGCTATTCCTCATTATTCCCTAAGATGCCCATCATTCCAAATGATCATCCTTCATTGGTCTTAAGGTCACTTTTGTCTTCTGGTCTCTTTGGGTCCGAAAGATCTCTGCTATGTCCATTATTCAGATGGGGGTTTGGAAATGACTGCAACCTATCTAAAAACTCATCTGCCAAATGAATTTCACAACAATTTCCTATGTGGGGGCATATCATCTTCCTGAGACTCTGCCTGAGGTAAAGGCACAGAGCCTCACTCCCTTGATCAAGCTTCCTTCCATCCTTCTTACTCCAACCTGTTTTCTGTTTGCCACAGAAATCTCACCTTCTTTCAGAGACACAAAGGGAACTCTACCCCAAGACCAATTTTATAAAGGCTCATAATTCCAGTTCTCTCTTGATAATACAGCAGTCTCAAAATCAGTTACTAAACGTAGGGTGGATTAATTTTAGATCTTGTGTATAGGACTTGGTCTGAATCCTTTAAAATTGTAGGTATATACTTTAGATAAGCCATACCCCAAGGGCAGCCATAATTTTGTTTCAACCATATTTTGTAGGCTGGTGAGTCCTGCACCTGCCCCAAGTTTCATGCAATTAACTTGACTGTGGTCTCCTGCCATGCTCACTGAGCTTTAGCTCTCATTAATCTGTGGGAGACAAATTCTAGCTTCCTCTAGACTGAGAACCAGTAGGCCTAGCTCCAGTCTCTAATCACTAACTTATCACTGTGACATTTTTTTCCCTTTCTAGTCTGTGGAGATATTTCTCTTCTTTTGAGTTTACCATATCTTAGTCATTTTGCCATTCTTTAAAATTATTCTTTGACTGCTAAGCTTGGAGTTGATGAAGATGTTCAAGCCTCAACTCATAACGTCATCCTGACCCTTGGTCCCAAACCGTTAGTATCTGATTATCTAGTTCTCAGGGTGAATTTGGATATTTGTAGACTTGAAGGCCCAGATAGACAAGTGGACACTCCATGTTAATCATAGCCCAACTTATTCTAGAAAGAAAATTAAGTTTAATTAAGTTTAAGTTCCTCAACATATTTCATCTAAGATGCAAGAACAAATAAACCCTGAAAAATATTTTTTATAGTGAAGCCCTTGCTCAGAGAAAAATACAGAACAAAACCTCAAGAACTGTGATTAATTATACTAAAGGATATTTTCAGGCATGGACTTGTCTTGAAAACGTGCTGTTGGGCCTAATTGTATTTACAGTGCAAACTCATATATAGAGCACTGGTAGACCAGTCAGAGAGTGAACGATTATAGTCCTATTTTCTGCTTGAACATTCATCAATGTGTGAGCGTTGGCAGGAAAGCCATTACACTTTTCACAGTATGTCTCCTCATTGTAAAATGGAAATATTAATTCCTGCCATTATTGTAGTATGGTTATGAAGAACAAACAAAACACAGCCAAATGATGCTATAAATTTGTTTTGATATTATCCCTTGCACATTTACCTAGTAAAATTTTGCATTCATTTTGCATAGTAAAATGAATTGTTATTTTAAAAGAGGGTAAAAAAAGTAATCTAAGTATTTAATTCAAGGATCTGAAAACAACTATAAAATAAGCAATATATTAAACAAATGTTAAAATTACTTAACCAAAAAGAAAGCTATTTTGTTTAAAAGATTAGTAGAATTAAGACAAGATTTTAAATATCTCTTTCTACTGAGGTTAATGCTAAAAAATTGTATCTTTGGGTTTTTTTTTCTTTTTTTAGAAAACGATATGGAAAAATTTTTATCAGAAGAAAGCTTGAAAGCATAGGTAAAATTAGCCTTTGTTTCTAGAGAAAATATAAGTATCAAAAATGACAGAAGGAATAGATCAATTAAATACTATAAAGAGTATATAGCTAAAAACAATCAATTCCCAATGTCTCAAAATTCAGCTTATAGTACTAATTATAGCTGTGGCCAAATCTCCAAGGTACAAATAATCCTTATATATTATGACCTTTCCAGACACTATAAAAAGAGGACAACCTGTCAAGAAAGTTTATTACTGTCTTTGGTTTTTCATGTTATGATTGTTTATCTGCTAAGAAATTATTGGAACTGTTATTACAGTTTGTTATTATTGCCAAAAATTAGATCGATATGCAAAGGCCAATGGAAGAAATAGTTAGCAACAATAAGAGAAAAAAGGATAGAGAGAAAAAATATCTAAAATATCAGAAAAACCTTTATGATATCAAAGAATCAATAAAAGAAAAACCATTATAGAATAATAATTTTTAAAATATTTGTGAAAGATACGTATGAATACCAAAACAGGTGGTAAAAATCTTGTTATGGATAAGAAAATTCACTACCATAAAGCTGTCAATTTTTTCAAAATTAAAGGGCAACCTTCCTCTAGGATTTTTAATGTACATATTAACTTGGTGCAAAAGTCATTGCAGTTTTTGCCATTACTTTAATAGCAAAAACTAGAAATAACCAAAGTGTCTGGTAGGGGGTCTGCCTGAGCAAGTATTAAAACATAAGTAACAATAATTAAAGCAGCATTATATCGGTACAGAAATAGGTATGAAGGAATTAAGAGCTGAGGTAGAGTCTTAAGTTTATAATTTTTTATTGTTAAACAATTCTATGGAGATAAGTTTTGCATACAAAAATTTCATGTTTAAAGAAATAATTTGGTGTTTTGAGATATGTATATATGCATGTTAAAAAATCGATCACTCACAAAAATTTCCTCCACTTTGTACTCTCTTCCTCAGAGTGCTTCCCATTCTAGGAAGTCAATGATTGTCTTTCTATCATTAGAGACTAGTTTGCATTTTTAAGCATCTTATATGAATGGAGTAATGCAATGCATACTCTTATTTTGTCTGGCTTATTTCACTCAGCGTAAGAGATGCCTCAAACCTGTTGCCAACAATTTTGTATCAATAGTTAATTCTTTTCATTGCTGAGTAGTATTCCATTGTATAGATGGATCATAATTTATCTGCTTACACACTGATGGACATTTGGATTCTTTCCAGTTTTTGGCTATTATAACAAAAGTTTCTTGAAGAATTTATAAAAGTCTTGGTATGAATATTTTCACTCATTTCTGTTGGGTACAAACTTAGGAGTGGAGTGTCTGGAACATATGGTAGATGCATGTTTAACATTTTTTTTTTTTTTTTTTTTTTGAGACAGAGTCTCGCTCTGTCGCCCGGGCTGGAGTGCAGTGGCGCAATCTCGGCTCACTGCAAGCTCCGCCTCCCGGGTTCACGCCATTCTCCTGCCTCAGCCTCCGAGTAGCTGGGACTACAGGCGCCCGCCACCGCGCCCGGCTAATTTTTTGTATTTTTTAGTAGAGACGGGGTTTCACCGTGGTCTCGATCTCCTGACCTCGTGATCCGCCCGCCTCGGCCTCCCAAAGTGCTGGGATTACAAGCGTGAGCCACCGCAACCGGCCATATTTAACATTTTAAGAAACTGCCAAATCATTTTCCAAAATACATTTATTACTAGGATAAGTTAGAGTGAATTATCTCCATACCCTCTTGAAATAGGCCATGTCAATCTATTTTTATGTAGTCATTATACTGAGTGTGCAGTGGTACCTAATTTTGGTTTCAATGACTAAGGGGTTGAGCATCTTTTCCATATATATAAACTATAATGTTTCCGTATATTATATATTATATTTTCTTACTGTTGTGGTTTTTAAAAAAATTTTCTTGAAAATGTTTTCCAAAGAGCAGATGAAAGCTTCTAATATGAAAGATAGAGACCGAAACATATAAATGTTAAAGCGACTTGAGAGAACAGAAATCAATGTAGGCAGATGAAAATTTTAAAAAAAAGTTCATTAATATTCTCACATCAATAAGAGAAGATAGTGTATTCAAGTAAAAAAGAATATGATGCTAGAGAAAAATATTCAGAGAACAATAACTCATAATTTATAAACATAATAGGTGAAAACAGTTATTAAAAATAGAAGTATTAGAAAATAAATTTCAGAAAATATCCCAGAATCAATAGAGAAATGGGAAATGGGAGTGAAAAAATTAACAAAATTAGTGTATCAATACAGGTGGTCCAAGATCTATACAATAGGAATTCCAGAAAAAGGGGACAGAAAGAACAAGAGGATACAAACTAAAGAACAAAATAATTCAAGAATATTTCCCAGAACTGAGTGACTTAAAAGACACACTAAGGACATACCAGTCTCAATGGATGAAAACAGGGGCATACCAAGGCCTATCACTGTGAAATGTCTGCACACTAGGAACAAAGGAAATGTTATAAGCTTTCAGAGGGAGAAAGAGAGAGACATCAAAATTCTGAAGTAAAAATATTTCCAATTCTATATCCAGGCAGAGAAAGCAATAAAGAATAAAGACGTTTGCAGGAATCCGACCTCCCCACCCTGCAATAAAGTGCCATCTCTGCAAATGATAAAAGAAATCTATAAAAAGGATGTTAGGTGATAAATATAACTGGAGATTCAAAACAGGAGCGCTTAATGAGACATCTTAGAATGACAATGGTGCACATCAGGGCAGAGCAACTGCAGAAACACCAACGCATACTGAGGGCTGTCATCACTCATAATGTTTTGTAAACCTGATGATAAAATATCAAGGTGATCCTTGCCCAGATACCTTATCAGTACTCAGCTCGTCTTCACCATGTGTGCACGGAGTTCCTGCTCTCTACTCTAGGCTTTTCTGCTTGGACCAATTGTGAAGACTCCTTCTACCTAATATGAAGATTTCATCTTTATTTTCCTATCAGTTTTTGAAGATAGGCCATAGAAAGATTAGAAGTTGAAAATACCAAGCAGCAACCTCTTCTCAATTTTCTTCCCAGGGTCTATTACCTGGCTTGCACCCTTGACCTGACCACAGTGAGCCCCATGTTTCCAGGCCTCCCTTGGACCTTACCTCTTCCAGGAGATTTTACAAATTACCAGGGAATTGTAGCCAGATTCTGACCTGGGATCTCTTCTCAGGGCCTTCATCTAACAATAGTAATCCTGCCCTTTGATTATACAGCCATATTTGTGACTCCTACATAACACTAATTATCTGAAATATTCATTTATTTCTAAATGGTTGTTATATAAATATGCCAAAATAACAAATTTATTTGTTACAAATAAAATTTTATCCATTTTAGGAGGAAGATACATATTTTTTAACTTTTTAAAAAGTTTTTGTATAAATCTTTACCAAAATATCAAGAATAAGAAAATATATATGCATATACTTTATGAGCTATAAAGTGGTTTATAAATGTAAAGTGTATATTACTATGTATACATCTTCCAGATACCAATGATTCTAAGCTTCTAATATTGACTAGTTATAGCCTGTTCATTCCAATTTTCATATAATATTTCTATAGATCTAGCTAGTTGTGGTAACAGATGGTTACCTATTTTGATGTAATCTTTAAGTATAAACATGTATTTCAAGTGAAAAATACTTCCAATCAAAAATTCACTATCCACTGAAATGTTAGTTCTACCTTTCAATCAATGCCCCCCCTTTGATTATGGTTCCCCATGCTTAATAGTCACTGCTAAAATTGAGGATATTTCTTAGGAAAAGCAATACTTGTGTTGGGGCAAGACAGGAAACATATGTGTGAAGCTGTGGGATTCACAGGATAGTGAATTAGTGTATTAGAGGATAGTGGGAAATGTAGTGAACTTGACAGTGTGTTCTCTGCCTATCAAATTTATTCATTTCTAACACTCCAGAGTCATGCCAAACAACTTCCAGCGTCTGGCCCATGAGTCACCATTTTGGAATATTGTTTTAGCTGAACCAATAAGCCATCTTTAAATAGCACCTTATGATAAAGTGAGATAGGAAAAGTAAACTCTGATGAAGAACAGACTGGAAAGAAAAACAGATTTACTCTCTAGAGCAAGGAGCCCAATATTCCTCGGTTTCCACCAATGCCATTAAACTACTTTGCTTCCAGAGGCAGCATGAGTCCTCAGGCTTCTCTGATGGGCAGAACTGAGTTCATTACCTTGCATAGAAAGGAGTCTAGACCTGTCCCATAGCCACCTCTGTATCTCTTTCACAGATTCTTTTAAAAGTAGTAGGCGTTGCACTTTTTTACTGTCTTCTTAAGCATCTCACACACGATTATGCGTAAGACAATACTGAGGAATTGTTTCTTGAAATGGATTGAATTTGCCATTTTTATCTCAGGTAAGACCAAATTTCAACTTCTGGCCTTTAACATTGACATTGTGCATAGCAAGCAGAGAAGACAAAGAAGCTCAGAAACCTGCTGAATATTAGCAGCATTCTTTCTTGAATCCTGTTAAGAACAATGTCAAGCTATTGTGAAATTTGAAGGTTTTGTAACTATTATTATCACTTTGTTTAACATTTGAATCAAAGTTTTTAGATAGGCAAAAATGTATTATTTTCTTCTATATTTTCATCAATTAAATTTGGGATGTCAGCAAATATTTGCCAATCTGTGTAGGCTACTGCCTATATGGAAAATATTGAACTATACGCCATTTTTTTTAATTCTAAAGAGCGCTTGTCTACATTTTTGAATACCTAAATAGTTATTAAAAGCAGCCCTTTGAGAAAAGTGTCTTCATATTAGTGTTGAAGGATCTAACCTTTAGGGTATCTTATTTCCAACACAGCTAAAAATTGACAGAGCCAGCACTTGAACCAAAATATTCTGACTCCAAATCAAATGCTCTTTCTGCTATACTCTGCTTTCATTTCTTGCAGCAATACCTCTGCCAGTGAAGAAAGTTCCTGTCTACCACTGAGCTGGTGAATATCACTTAATTAATTTATTTAGTTATTCACTAAAAAATATTTGTTTAGCCCCTGTTGTAGTTCAGGTGTTAAATAGGACCAATTTGGTGCCTGCATGACATTTACTCTCTGGCAGAGGCAAAATACATGAAATTAAAAAGCTACATCAAGAATTGGTTAACTACAATTTGAATAAATTGTTCAAAACCAGAAATGTAGAATTCAGCAGTATATGAAAAAAGGAAGTTAATTTGTTTTAGGATAATAAGATTACTCAAGGAACATTTAAGACCTTAATGACAAGTAGGTAGTTTCCAAGAAGTGGTAATGGAGACAGACAATCTTCTCAGGAAGAAAGAAGACCTTACACAACAGCTCTAGACACTAGAGGGGAAGTACATTAGAGAAGAAAATGAAGTCAAATGCTGTTAGACTATAATGAAAGAAGGGCGAGGTCATGCTTTTGGATGAAGAAAAGCTCTGCTCCACTTTTAACTTCCGAAAAGCCACTCTTATCTCCATGATGTAGACCTGCTTCCTGGTACACAGGAGCGGTGATTACCTGGAGCAGCTGTTTCCCCTCAGTGTTGAGAGGCATTTTACGTTTCATATATAGGTCGGGCGCGGTGGCTCACGCCTGTAATCCCAGCACTTTGGGAGGCCGAGGTGGGTGGATCACAAGGTCAGGAGTTGCAGACCAGCCTGGCCAACATGATGAAACACCATCTCTACTAAAAATACCAAAAAAAAAAAAAAAAAAAAAGTAGCTGGGCGTGGTGGCAGGTACCTGTAATCCCAGCTACTTGGGAGGCTGAGGCAGAAGAATCCCTTGAACCCAGGAGGCGGAGGTTGCAGTGAGCTGAGATCACACCACTGTACTCCAGCCTGGTCAATAAGAGTGAAATTCCATCTCAAAAAAAAAAAAAAATTTCATATGTAATTCACATCTTGCCATTGCAAACATTGCTGTATAGATGCCTATTATGGTGCCCAGAGATAGAGAAATGGGAACAGATAAGTAAGCTAACTGTAGAACTTGGGAGCACTGTGTGAAGACTTAATTTCTTCTAGATTTCCATAGAGAGGAGGTTCAAAAATGGAAGAAAAATGTAGCTACTGTGAAAAAGAAGTTAAAAAAAAAGATATACATGTTTTAAATTAGAATGTCTTTAAACAATTCGCTTTATAATCTAGCCAAGTGCTAAAGTCCCAGCAATTCCAATGATCAGGGACTTGCAAAGGTGCCAGCTGCTGAGGGGAAAAAAGTACTTTTTGTCCTCTTTTCTCGTACAGTAAAACCTTGGGCCTTAGCTGTTATGTATAGTTCTCCATTAGTTCCCTCTATATTTGGGGGCCAGAAGACTTTGACCTTATTTAAGTTACTTTTTATTGACATTGTCTATTCTCTGAAGTCTAAAGTCTGTGACTTTCTATATTTAGCATTTATTCTCTTCATTATTAGGAATTCTAGAAAGACATGACAATTTTCTTCTGAGAATCACCATTTCTCTAACCAGTTGTCTTTTTTCAGTCTTGTTTAGGACTAATTTCAGTGAAATAATTGTATGTATATATTCATATACCTTTACACTGTAGTCATTGTCATAATTCCACAAAAGAACTATGTATAGCCTAACTGTGTAAAATTATTGGTGATGAAAGTGTTAGCTTGGCAAAGGCTACTACTTGACAAATGATTACATATTCACCTATTAATTGGATAAGAAAGTGGCATATGCTAGTACCTATTAATAGCAACATCTGCACTTCTACCACTACAATGTTAAGCACTTATTCTGGAATAGAAAAACAAATTCTTTGAAATAATTTGTGAGTGAATATTGCATATAACGTATCCATCTGGCACATTAGAAATTGACACAAAACTAGAGAAAGCTAACACTACCAGACTTCAGCATAAACCATTCACATCTACTACATAGCATCAAAGGCCAAAGAGATAAGTGATTAGTTCATATTCACATGACTAGAGTAATCCCCCTACACTGTCAGCATTTTTATGCTAACTTTTGCACTTTAGTATGAATTTTCTGACTCGCTATCTATGACATTAACTCTGATATGGATTTTCTATTATTAGGGTTAGTTTTGAACTTATTCACTTATAACCATTCCAGCCTCTGTCATAATAACCCAACATTTATGGAACCCTTCCTATGTGCTGTACAAGTATTTTCCAAAGTGTACCACTTTTATCTCAAGTAGTATGCTGTTTGGTTTTAGGTAACAAACCTAAAAAAATGATTTAAAGTGTATTAGAAAATATACTGGCATTATGAGTTCAGAACTTAATGCTATGATAAATAGAAATTTTAGAACGTAAGTGAAATGAAAAGACAGTATTATAAATGATATGCATTTGGCAATGGTTGTGGTATTGTACTCTTACATCAAGAAGAATAAAATGAATACTCTCTTTTAATGAGGTTAGAAGCTGTGAATCCTTAACAACTAGATCCATTAATTCAGGAAAGTTTTGTTAATATATAGGTTTTGGTGTTTATTCTGATCCTTTAGTTTTTTTCTTTGAAGATAGATGGTGAATCTTCATCATCTATCTTCAATATTTTCATTTTCTTTTTGTCTCTTTTTTTCCTTTTTTATTTTTTTCTCCTGATTTTTGTAAGGCATTATGATAGGCAGCCTCTAAGATGATTCCCAGTGATCCTCTCCTTTGGGTATTCAGATGTCTCTGTAATCCCCTTGCCTTGAGTATAGGCTGGACCTAGTGACTCACTTCCAGTAAACAGAATGCACCAAAAACAATGGATGCCACTCCTGAGATTAAGTAACAAAAAGATTGCTTTCCACTTTCATCACCTTCTCTTGCTCTCTCATTTGTTCTCAAGGAGAGGCCCACCTACCAAGGAATCCATGTATCTGGCCAACAGCCAAAGAGAACCTGAGGCCTCCGATAGAATAAATAAGCTTAGCGTTAATGATTGAATTAATGAATATTCATTGGATTCATTGAATAAGCTTAGAAGCTTACCCTCCCCACAATGAGCCTTGAGATGACTTCAGCTAGGTTCTTATCATCTTGATTTAAGTCTTGTGAGACACCCTGTGCACCATTTAAACTATGAAGAGTTTTTGACTAGCAAGCATGTTAATGTATTTTGTTTCATCCGAATACATTTTGGAGTGATTTGTTACATTCATCAAAAGACGATTAATGAGCATTATTTCTGTGTTTATTTAATCTTAGGTTTCTTATACACTTAGTATTAATTTATGAAATTATTTTTTAAATTTCTAGTTCTTTCCACGTCTGACCAAATCATATCCAAGTTTTCAGAATTATGATTGATACTGTTCTTTTATGTTTTATATAATTTCCTCAGTGTCTTTTTAGAGTAGGTTACAGTTTTTATGTTTCGAGTCATGACTTTCTTCATGCTTCCTGTAAAGATATTTTGTTCCTTATTCTGTCTCTCTTTTTATGTTAAACTTACTATTTATCTGATAGACATTTTCTTGTGAAATTAGTTTTCCTGAACTTTTTAAAAGCAAATTTAAGGTAGCTTTTTTTTTTTTTTTTTGATACGGAGCCTCGCTGTGTCGCCCAGGCTGGAGTGCAGTGGCATGATCTTGGCTCAGTGCAAGCTCCGCCTCCCAGGTTCACGCCATTCTCCCGCCTCAGTCTCCCGAGTAGCTGGGACTACAGGCGCCCGCAACCAAGCCCGGCTAATTTTTTGTATTTTTAGTAGAGACGGGGTTTCACCGTGTTAGCCAGGATGGTTTCTATCTCCTGACCTCGTGATCCGCCCGTCTCGGCCTCCAAAAGTGCTGGGATTACAGGCATGAGCCACCGTGCCAGGCTTAAGGTAGCTTTTCTACGTTCATAAAGATTAATCTTCTTTTGTTTTCATGTAGTTAAAAAAATATAGCAGCTTGTTTTCTAAGCTTCTTGCCTCTGTTCTCTCTCCATCTGTACCTTCTCTTTTCTGCATCTCTATTGTCCCTCCTGCTCAGTATTTATTCTACATCCAGCAGTTTATCTGAGTACCATGTCTTAGCAGGGAGCCCCATGTGGTCAAGTTTC
This sequence comes from Symphalangus syndactylus, assembly GCF_028878055.3. Taxonomy (NCBI): domain Eukaryota; kingdom Metazoa; phylum Chordata; class Mammalia; order Primates; family Hylobatidae; genus Symphalangus; species Symphalangus syndactylus. The sequence goes on along the minus strand of NC_072428.2, from coordinate 26,738,633 downwards.
GAGAGTTCCCAAACTGTAGACTGGCTGAGCCCTGCCAGTACTTAGTGAAGGCCCCATGTACTTACTGGCTGTGGGACTAAGTAAAACCCCTTCAGTTTCAGTGGCCATTTGCAAACTAGCCCACCAAATATTCTAGTAAATCCCTCTTGGCTATTTTAGGGGTTTTCTTGTTTTTAGGTCCATAGTATCCCCCATTGAACTCTTCTACTTTCTGATACCAAATATTTTGTAACTATTGGTGGCTTGTCCTTATGACTTGTATCTTAAGGTTTATGGGAATAACTTGTAGCTAGTGTTGCCGTAAGTGTCAATGGCTTTTTGACTTTGCCATCTAGCTCCTTTTTTTCTGTATTTATGCAGAAGTTCAAGAAATTCAAAAATGATGCCCTATCACTGCTGCCATCTTCCCACAATCCGCACAGATGGTGTTTTCAAACCCCATCTGCTATATCTCCTTGTGACCAAGCATATACTGAAAGAGGTAAGTGAGGGGTGGGGCAAAATGGAAGGAAGGTAAGTTTGTTACAGTGAGAAAATATATCTTTTTCTTATTTCTATAAAATGTAGTATATATAACTAATAACAATTGGCTATAAAATGCCTCTTCTCTTAGTCCCTCTGCTTATATTCTCCATGGCCTTCTTACTGCTCTGTAAACAGGCTCTATCTTTCGAATGAGTCTATTGAGAATAGAATGTTAATTTGTTTGTTTAGGGACGCAGATTTCAAGAATGTCATGGATATATATATGTCCATTTATTGCAGATGAGGGACCACCTAAGTCCTGATAGAAAAATCCAGGTTCCTACATGCTAATTCCATTAATACAGATGGAACAGGTCTAAAACTCAGAAATTACCATCTAAAAATAGAAAGCAGAGCTGAACTGGTTTTTCTCTTCTTATTCACTGATATGAGATTATTTTAATGAGTTAGTAATGGTATTCAATAGGTAGTTAGATGCTGTGCTACATTTTCTTAGGCACCCTTCTTTATGATAAAGTGGCTGAGAAATGGATACAATACTCAATTACCAAAGTCAAGATGCATAATTAAGAGCCCTCTAGGGAGCTGACCATAGCCCTGGAAAAGACTGACTTCCTTGTCTTCCTGTACTTATGAGCTGCTGTTTAGAATATAAAACCTGCTTTGTGAATTCATTAAGAGCTAATAGGAATGAAAAGAAGAAAACTTGTTCCAATGAAAATGAAATGGACATGCTTTAAGACCAGTTCTGCTTTGGTGAATGTATGTATAAGAAAAATAAGGCTATGAGCAACACAATGCTTAGAGTTCAAATAATAATCTAGATTGATAAGCATTTTCATCTAAAATGCTCCTTGGCAGTCACATGTATGTTACAAATAGCTTTTATTTTTTAAAACAATATGGGCTTAGAAGTCAGGAAAATTTAAATACGTGTTTATTGTCTTTGTATTATACAAGTGTGTGTATGTGTGGGCACATACACACAAACACACATACAGGCATATATATCTTTATCCTTGAAGCAGGCCATGGAGAAGAAATAAAACAATGAACCCCTTAGAACATTTTGATATTCAGCTATTTAGGAATTTACTTTGTTATCTTTAAAGGAAATGAAAGATATGACATATACTTTTCATTTAGTGAGTATCATTCTATAGATCATGAGGAAGTGCTCATGTTATTTTGACAGATTTTATTTTTCTTTTTAACTGAACTTAGGTGGAAGACAAGAGAAGGGCAGTACTATATAATAGAGCAACTTCTGCTAGTAACATCAGAGATATTTAAATGTCCTTATATGTTTATTATAAAATTAAGCAAAACAAAAGGCTAAGTATTATGTACTGCCAACATTAATAATCTTATTTTAATATTACAACTAGCATATTTACAAAATTAATAGCAATAGCTATAAAAACAGGAAGTGCTTGCTCGTTAACTAAACTGAGGAATAGAAATGCAGAGATAAAATTCAGAGACATCGCTATACACTGACAACAGTTTTGAAAATTCATGTTTGGTTTTCAAAGATTTAACATTGGCCGGGCGCGGTGGCTCACGCTTGTAATCCCAGCACTTTGGGAGGCCGAGGCGGGCGGATCACGAGGTCAGGAGATCGAGACCACGGTGAAATCCCGTCTCTACTAAAAATACAAAAAATTAGCCGGGCGCGGTGGCGGGCGCCTGTAGTCCCAGCTACTCGGAGAGGCTGAGGCAGGAGAATGGCGTGAACCCGGGAGGCGGAGCTTGCAGTGAGCCGAGATTGCGCCACTGCACTCTAGCCTGGGCGACAGAGCGAGACTCCGTCTCAAAAAAAAAAAAAAAAAAAAAAAAAAAAAAAAAAGATTTAACATTATCTGAAGTTTCCATTTTAATAGGTATTTTGATATATAAAGACCTTCATGTCAAACATGCATACACACACACACACACACACACACACTCTATTTGATCTTTATATATCAAATAGTAAGTGTTCAACAAGTATTTGTAAAATTATTCAATTGATAACACAGACATATGTAAAGGAATTCTTATTATCCAAGAAAATGTTTTCAACTCCTTACAGTGAAAAAATTGTGCATGGAAACAAATGTTATACATAAAAATAGTAAGTAATGACTGATCAGTTATAAAACTAGTCTTTCTTTACACGTTGCTCCACAGGGAACAATAGATACGATCTTCCATACACGGTCTCATTTCTACAGGTCAGTCTCTCTTGTATTTAGCTATATAATGCAGATATGAGTCAAATGAATTTCAGAGTGAAATGTTAAATCTTGCAAAGATGTGGAATTTTATAAAATCTCTGAAAAGAATGTTGGATATGATTGTTGAGTTTGTTTAGTGATGAATTTGATAAAAATTCAAATCTAGTAGAACTCTATCACTTAATTGAAGAAAAAAATTGACATGAATGATGACATAGTAGGTACTTCAAAAGAGAAATAACTAATATCAAATAAAATTTTGTAAAACTCTTACTCTAACAAAATTAATGACTTTATAATAAAGCTGTAAAAGTTAAAAATAAGAACACTTCTTTTTTTCATTTTAAACATTAGCTCATAGCCTCATTTAGAATCCAAATTTCAACTTACTTTTGTGATATTTATTCTCACATATTAAAGATAAAAGCTCGATAATTTTTTTGTCAAATCTAAAATATATTCAATTTTGTTGTAATGGAATCCTGGTAGGAAGATTTTTCTTATTAGCTGCCCTCAGATACTGAGGATTTCCAGGATTTTCCACGATGTCCATTGGGAAGCCACTCAATTTATCCAGTTTTCCATTTTATTATTATATGGATTATTAGATAAAGAAAGCGATTGGCCCAAATAATATCCAATTGCTCTTTTAAATCTAGATATTTAATTATATAATCCTGTCAATTATTTTTCATTATGTTTCCCCTCACCTAAAACTTTTCTGTACCTTCCTACAACCACCCCTTCAGTCATGCTTAGACTACTCTACTCCATATCTCATATTTAATATGCATTTGCAAAATATTTCAAGCCAATACACAAACACTGCAGAGAAATAGGCATACACTAATACAATTACAAGTAATCCCTCCTACTTTAATTATTAATCATCAAAAAAATTTTGAACACCATTGCACAGAAGCATAAGATTTTCTTTAAGCTACAGAACGGTTCAGGGAAGCAGTTTATTCCAATAGTTGAAAGCATGGGTGTTGGAGTTAGAAAAACCCTAAAGCCCATGTTGATGCTAATTAAATGGTTCTGTTTTGGTTACTAAAACAAAACAAGTTACTAAATCTAAATAGATGGAAAAACAAGTTCTATTTTTCTTATCTGAAAACCTGGGATATAATAGCACACCATAAATATGCTGAGTGAAGAATTAAATAAGAAACACAGTAACTGCCTACTTCATAGAAATTATTATATAACTAGTTAGAGTGGGCTTCATGTCAAAGCCATGACTATGGCTTCTTTTTCTTTCTTTTAATTTTCCTTTTTTTAAAAAATTATACTTTAAGTTCTGGGATACATGTGCAGAATGTGCAGGTTTGTTACATAGGTATACACATGCCATGGTGGTTTGCTGCAACCATCAACCCGTCATCTACATTAGATATTTCTCCTAATGCTCTCCCTTACCTAGTCCCTCACCCACTGACAGGCCCAGGTGTGTGATGTTCCCGTCCCTGTGTCTATGTGTTCTCATTGTTCAACTCCCACTTATAAGTAAGAACATGTGGTGTTTGGTTTCCTGTTCTTGTGTTAGTTTGCTGAGAATGATGGTTTCCAGCATCATCCATGTCCCTGCAAATGACATGAACTCATCCTTTTTTATGGCTCCATAATATTCCATGGAGTATATGTGCCACATTTTCACATATGGAATGAAGTTGACCCTTGAAAAACTGGGTCCTTACATGGGATTAGTGGCACCAAAGTTTATGTATAACTTCTGACTCTGCAAAATGTTAATTACTAATAGCCTACTCATAACCAGATGCCTTACTCATAACATAGTCAATTCACACATATTTTGTATATTATGTGTATTATATACTATATTCTTCCAATAAAGTGAGGTAAAAAATGTTGTTGAGAAAAATGTAAGGAAAGGAAAATATATTCACTATTCATTAAGCGGAAATGGATAGATATTAAGATCTTCATTCTCATTAGCTTCACATTGAATAGGCAGAGGAGGAAGAATTGGAGGAAGGGTTGGTCTTTCTGTCTTGGGGTGGCAGAGGCAAGAGAAAATCTACATATAAGTGGATCCTTCAGTTAAAAACCGCTGTTGTTCAAGGATCAACTGTATTTGTAAATGGACTGTTTCTTGCAGGGGGATGTTGAACCAAGTTGAGTCCAGTTGATTTGAATATGATAAATCTTCAAAATTAATTTGAAATACACTCCACAAATGCTATGAATTAAAAGAAAATCATTACATTAAAATTTCAATAATATGGATTTTAAGGTGTTTCTGGTTTCAAAATGGTAGCATAAAAGCAAGCTGACTTCACTCTTGCTTCACAGAAAACAAAAAATAAATATACAGCACGAAGATCATCACAAGCAATATCCTAGAACTTGAATATGAGAAGGAGACAGCTCTCATAGCCACATAGAAGTGAAAAAATTCTGAGCAGATAATAAGGGAATTGAACTTCCATATCCATGATGCCCCTCCCCACAACCTTCTGATATTCTGGGATTCAAGCACTCTGAAAATGTCTTCCTGACTCATGGTTTCTACACTGGAACACATGATCTGAAGGTAGACAACCAGCTTCTCCAACATCTTAGGTTTCCTGGAAGGAGACTTGTCTCTGCCTCAACCCACAGGAAGCATCACAAGCACCCAAAGGGAAAAATATCCCTGAGGACAGCCAGAAACGAAGGGGAAAGATAAGACTGGTATCCCCGGCCCTGGAAACTCTGCTCTCAACTTGGCCAAAAGAGATGTCAAATCAGAGCAGCTGTTCAGCAGCACTATGCCATAGGAGGACCATTTCACAAGTCCCCTGGGCATGAACCCCCAGCCAGCCTGCCCACGCTGTCAGGATATTCCCTGTGGGACCTCCCCCATTCTGGACAGGTAGCTCAAGTGAATCATGCTGGATTCCTACGGGAAGTAGCACAGTCACCGTCGTGTTCTAGAACTGAGGCAAACCTGGGCTTAAGGCACATGAGTAATATGTATCAATTTAACCATGGTTATATTCAAAATATTTCTCAACAGATTCCATGCCAATCAGAATGGAAGGCAGTTACGATCAACCATATGGATATATGAATGCATATCAACTGAATATCAGCTTTGAATGTTACAAGTATATAATTTCTCACCTCATTATTACTGACCACTTATATTACTCATTGCTTTTATGTCCAGTTTTCTTAAATGTTGGAAGTCATGTGTAGTTAATAGTCTCTTTTACCTTGAACATAAAGTTAAGATATCCCATTCATTCAAGCGAATAGTATGTTAACAGAAGTGAATCATGCTGGGTTTCTGCAAGAGGTAGCACAGTCACATTTGCAAGAAAATTACAAGGAATGAGAGCCATGAGGCTATTAACTGCAAAGCTGCTAACTCCCCAAGGCCTAAAGAAGCAAGGGACAGGAGGTACCTAGCATCTGATTGGAGAGAGTCCTGTAGAGAAGACTATCCTGGTAGGAGCAGTGACATTTCCTGGAAAAACTCAGCTAGCCTGATGCAAACTTCCAGGTAGAAAGCCAGGGGACATAGCCTACCTTCTGCTTCTCTCCCTCTGATGACTTGCCAGGGCTTCTTATTAGCTAAACTCTGTCAGAAGCCAGAAAGTAAGGGGACATTCCTCCATCTAGTCCATAAAGCTTAGACTTCTGAAGCAAAATACAAAAGGGAGATGGCTGGAGAATGAATCTGAAAGGGCAAAAAGTATATACTGGCACAATTAGCCCATCTCTTTTTACCTTGTCCTCGTATCAAGTATTTAACTCTGATACTGTATTAGTCTATTTTCACATTGCTATAAAGAAATACCTGAGACTGAGTAATATATAAAGAAAATCTGTTTCATGGGCTTATGTTTCCACAGCCTGTACAGAAAGCACTATGTTGGCATCTTCTTGGCTTCCGAGGAGGCCTCAGGAAAATTATAATCATGGTGAAAGGCAAAGGGGAATATTCCACAAGTCCCCTGGGCTTGAACCCCCACCCAATCCCACACTGACAGGATTCTTCCTGTGGGACCTCCCTGATTCTGGACAGGCAGCTCTCCTATTGTTTACTAGAATCGAGGCAAACCTGGGCCAGCATTTCACATGGCTGGAGCAGGAGGAAGGGAGAGAGAGGGAGCAGGTGCTACAAACTTTTAAAAACCATTAAGAGTTTGTCTCTTATGAGAACTCTGTCATGAGAGCAGCATAAAAAGAATGGTGCTAAACCATTCATGAAAAATGCACCCCCATGATCCAATCACTCCCCAACAAGGCCCCACCTCCAACATTGGTGATTTCAATTGAACCTGAGATTTGGATAGAAACCCAGATCCAAACCATATAATTCCACCCCTGGCGCCTCCCAAATCTCATGCCCTTCTCACAATGCAAAATACAATCATGGTTTCCCAATAGTTGCCCAAAGTCTTATCTCATTCATTCTAGCATTAACTCAAATGCCCAAAATTCAAATTCTCATCTGAGACAAGGCTAGTCCATTCCACCGATAAACCTGTAAAATCAAAAACAAGTTGGATACTCCAAAGATACAATGGAGGTATAGGCCTTGAGTAAATATTCTTATTCCAAAAGGGAGAAATTGGCCAAAAGAAAGGGTCTGCAGGCTTCATGCAAGTCTGAAAACCAGCAGGGAAGTCATTAAATCTCAAAGCTCCAACGTAATCTCCTTTGACTCAATGTCCCATATCCAGGGCATACTGATGCAAGGGGTGGACTCCCAAGGCTTTGGGCAACTTTGTGCCTGTGGCTTTGCAGAGTTCAGCCCCCACAACTGCTCTCAAGTGCTGGCATTGAGTGCTTGTGGCTTTTCTAGGCACAGGATGAAAGCAGCCAGCCAATCTACCATTCTAGGGTCTAGAGAACAGTGGTCCTCTTCTCACAGCTCCACTAGACAGAGCCTGAGTGAGTACTCTGTGTGGGGGCCCAACCCCACATTTCCTCTCTGCTGTAGTAGAGGTTCTCCATGAGGGCTCTGCCCCTACAGCAGGCTTCCGCCTGGACGTACAAGCTTTTTCATACATCCTCTGAAATCTAGGCAGAGGATCCCAAGCCTCAACTCTTGCACTCTGTGCATCTTCCAGACTTAACATTACTTGGAAGCCACAAGGCTTACAGCTTGCACCCTGTGAAGCAGCAGCCCAAACTGTACCTGGGCCCCTTTGAACCATAGCAGGAGCTGGAGTGGCCAGGATGCAGGGAGTGGTGTCCTAGTGTCCTGAGGCTGTGCAGGGTAGTGGGGCCCAGGGCCTGGCCCATGAAACCATTCTTCTGTCCTAGGCCTCTGTGCCTGTGATGAGAGGGGCTGCCTTAAAGCTCTCTGAAATGCCTTCCAGGCCTTTGCCCCATTGTCTGGGCTATTAGCACTTGGCTCCTTTTTACTTATGCAAATTTCTGCACCCTGTTTGAATTCCTCCCCTGAAAATGGAATTTTCTTTTATACCACATGGCCAGGCTACAAATTTTCCAAACTTTTGCACTCTGGTTTCCTTATAAGTTCTAGTTTTATGTCATTTCTTCATTCACATATATGAGCATGGGTTTTTAGAAGCAGCCAGGCTACATCTTGAATACTTTGTTGCTTAGAAATTTCTTTTGCAAGATATCCTAAATTATGACTCTCAAGTTCAAAGTTTCACAGATCCCTAAGACAGGGGCACAATGCACCCAAGTTCTTTGCTAAAGTATAACAAAAGTGACCTTTGCTCCAGTTCCCAGTAAGTTCTTTATCTCCATCTGAGACCTCATCAGCATGGTCATCTTTGTCCATATCACTATAACCATTTGGGTCACAACCATTCAACAAGTATCAGGGAAGTTCCCAATTTTCCCTTATCTTACTGTCTTCTTCTGAGCCCTTCACACTCTTCCAACCTCTACCAATTACCCAGTTCCAAAGTTGCTTCCACATTGCCAGGTATCTTTATAGCAATGCCCACTCCTCAGGACCAGTTTTCTGTATTAGTGTGTTCTCACATTGTTATAAAGAAATACCAGAGACTGGGTAATTTAGAAGGAAAAGAGGTTTGAGTGGCTCCCAGTTCCTTAGGCTGTACAGGAAGTATGATGCTGACATCTGCTTGGCTTCTAAGGAGCCCTCAGGGAACTTATAATTATAGTAAAAGACAAAGAGTGAGCCAGAACTTCACATGGCTGGAGCAGGGAAGAAGTGGGTAGTGCCACACACTTTTAAACAATCAGATCTCATAAGAACTCTATCATGAGAACTGCAGCAAAGGGATGGTATTAAACCATTCAGGTAGGATGCACTGGCAATGATCCAATCACCTCCCACCAGGCCTAACCTCTGACACTGGGGATTATAATTGAACGTGATACTTGGGTGGGAACACAGATCCAAACCATATCAGATACCATAGAAATCAAAAGATGGTTTTGACCTGCACTATACTCTGATCTAAACCCGTACAAAAAGGCAAATATTTTGAGATTTGAACAAATATGTTATACCACTATTATCAGACTCCATTATCTGAATTTTTCCCTTAGAAAAGTTAAATTTCTACTGTGTTTAATATTGAAACATTGTATATACATTCTTCAGAGTGACGCAGGAAGAGTTAAAACTTGTAACCTCAAGCTTACTACAAAAAAAAATGTATTTTTCTTAAATCAAAAAGAAAGTTACTGCACACACAGAATTGAGAAGTCACACTCAATGCTCACATGAGTAATTGGCTCTGATGCTAATGACCAAGTGCTCTTAGAAAGTTTATAAGACATCATCAATTCTAAATGAGAGCAACAAATGAGCTAAGGTTTATTATTTAATGTCAGCAGCTAACTCTACACTGTCCCCTGTAGGGAAATAGCTACATATTGAAGAAATATCCTACTAGGAAATAAAGTTCCAAGATCCAAATAAAGGAGTTAATGTAGCAGGAGAAATTTCTAATACGTGCTGAACACAGTAACCATCTCCCCAAAACAGTGATAGCCAAATATTTTCTTGGAATCTAGGCATAACTGGTCTTGGGCAGAGCTGTTTGTCTGGGAGGGGACAAATGAAACATGCCTGGAATCTCCAGAACAAAAAAATATTCCTTCTGTGAGGTCCATGGGGCACAGGAGCAATTTTATTAAAGACACTGTCAGATGAATAAGAAAATTCAGAAGTTAGCAAAGGCAGTGGGGTGCCACAGGACCATTCTACTTGTGATTAGTAAAAGTATGTTTTGCCATGCATGGCAGCTCATGCCTGTAATTCCAGCACTTTGGGAGGCTGAGGCAGGTAGATTGCTTGAGTCCAGAAGTTCAAGACCAGCGTGGACAACATGGTGACACCTAGTCTCTACAAAACATACAAAAATTAGCTGGGTGTGGTGGTGCAGGCTTGTAGTCCCAGATACTTGGGAGGTTGAGGCAGGAGGATTGCTTGAACTCAGGAGGCAGAGGCTGCAGTGAGCCGAAATCATACCATTGCACTCCAGCCTGGGAGTGCAATAAACAGTGTGTTTGTAATGATAATCAGATAAGTCTCCTTAGGGTCTGGAAATCTCACAGTAAAATCAAATGAGAGAAGTGTCTCTAGACCTCATGAATACTCCCAAATAAATGATATAAGAAAGGTTAAATTGTCAGGCTAAACATCAAGGAACCAATATTTATGATACGTTGTCAAAAGATGGTTTAACACTTACTACCCCAATAATTCCATATTGTAGGCTTTTTTTGGAGCAGTCATACTTTTATTTCCTTACGGAATAAACTGTCTATTTATAGAAAATCCAAGTAGAATGTTTGAGAATCAAGATATTATTGAAAGTTCCATTTGAGGATATTACATATGTGATGGAATTTTCACCACCAAAATTAAATAAGCTGCACTATCTGTCATGAATGCTGACCTCTTCTTATAGAACCTCAGAGACTCGTTGCTGACCCAGTGATATCACTCAGAATTAACATGCTACAAGAAGGGATGTTTTCATTGAAAGCCGACTTCGACAGCAGGTTGTCAAATATTTTAGTATAACTCTAGGAAGGCAAAAATCCCGTTGGGTCCTTCCAAGTGTTCAAAGCCTTCATTTTCTTTCTGTCTTATTTAATTTTGAAAGAAGGTCAACAGGATGGAATTTACTAGGGTAAGCCCTTGATTAATCCTGTCTTCTTGAGCTCATGCCAACTATAGTAAAGTAAAATAGACTGTATAAGAAAGACAAAACTATCTGCTTCCAACAACCCGAACTTTCTAAAAACTTACATTGGGGGGGGACTTAGTGCTATAATTCTAAGTCTTAGAAGAAAATATTTTCAAGCTGTTTACACGATCAGTTTCTGATATAGAAATCTTAGGCAAAAAAGTATACATGTAAGGATACTTTGTTTCCAAATCCTGAAGTGACAGCAGCCACAGGATGAAACGAGAGAGACAAGGTGGAAGAAAACCAAAAGGGTTTAGATACCAACCACAAGGAAAGCCCAAATAGAACTCTAAATATTCAGTACCAAATGCGGAAATCAAAAAGGACATTCAGAAATACCCATGTTGCATAGAGCATGACATTCAAAGCAAACTAAAGTCTTTACTTTTTTGAGAGAAATTTTTAAAGCCTATGCGACAAGACAGGAAATAGTAAAAGGTTGCTAAACCATAATTTAACATTTTTTAACAAAGTCAGTGGTAGACCAATCCATACTTAATAGATTTAATTGCAACTAAGATTTTCCTGGAGAAGATAGAGACGTAGCCTATTTCCAGAGCTAAGCAGAATTCCTGTGCATAAAGACAACTTAGTGGATATCTAATTTGATGGTTCACAGTCCCCACTGTGCATCAGAATCAGCTTAAAATATTTTTAAAAATATATCCTGACTCCAATCCTGGATATTCTGGTTCAATTGCTGTAGGATGCGGCTGGTCACTGGTATTATTTTTTCCCCAGGTATTTTGGTTGCTCAATGAGAGCTGATAACCGCTGGTCTGATTGAACCTGAATCACTTATTTTATTGGTGAGAAAAGGGTAAGAGATGTTATGTGATCTATACAAAATCACCCTGTTAGTCTGTAGAAATAGCACAGGATTTGTGACCAGAAGATATAGGTCTGTTGTGGCTCTCTTATTGAGTAATTGTGTAAAATTGTGCAAATTATTTAACTCTCATTCTCTGGAAATTTATTTGGAATATGAAAATATAATACCTACTTAACTCACAGGGTTGTTGAGAGAATCAAGTGACATCAACTATGTAAAATTACTTTATAAAATGCAAAATACTATATACATGCTAGGAGTTGTTTTTGTTGTTATTTGTAGTAAAGGCAAGACTAGAACAGAAGTCTCCTCTGTCCCCTACTTCACTACTGTTAAAATCATTCTCTATTTCATTGAAACTATATTATTATACAACCAGTTATCAGGCATTGTGTAAACGAGCACATAGTATTAACTAGCTTATTCCCCTGCAGTAGCAATTAATTTACATATCCATGACCTAAGCGCTCTACAACTTTGCTATTCAAAGTACGCTTGGTCCAAGAATGAACAGCATTGGCATCACAGATTACTAGAAATGCAAATCTCATGCCTCACTTCAGATCCACTGAATCTGAATCTTCATTTCAACAAGATCCCCAAGCAATTCGGATACACTTTAAAGTTTGAAAAGTACTGTTCTGTGAGATTCCAAAATGTCTTTGGCGTGATGGAATTAGGTCCAGTGCCATTTGAGTTCTTTTTCCATTTTTTCAAAATCTAGAAATTCATATGATTAAATAGCTATGTACAGAAGTGAGATTCTATCTAAATCTATCAGATTAGAGAAATGTTCCCTTCTTCTGTTTAGGCTGAATAACAGCATTCATCGCATTAATTTTCTCAGACTCTCTTTATATTTCTCCTCATAATAATCAATTATTCACAGCAATTTTGATTCATTTGAACTAATCACTATTAGGTCCTGTGGAAGCTTGGCAATTTAACATTCTCATTTTCGATGAGATTTTTTTTTTAACAGGAGTGATTAGACTGTATATGATCAAAGTTCCCCAATTGCCTATAACATTACTTTTTTCCCCATTCTTCAAAGCCACAGTTCATTTTACTCAGTGAGGGTTGAAAAGACTTATTATTCTTAGCATTGGCCAATGGATGCAACTTATTATTTGTATCACATATTCTTAGTTACAAAAGACACATCCTTGGTTATTTTAATGTAATCAGAATACTGCAATTTGAGGAGAGGTAAAGTGACAAGATCTAGTCTCATTATCCAGACATTTTTGAAAAAAAGGAAAAGAAGTAAACAGATTTGTCCTTTTTTTTTTTCCTTTCAAAGATGCTAGGCTTCAATTAATTGCCCTGTCTTAAGTCATTCCCTAGGCTCTGCACAAATTAAGAGTGTCTGAGTGGAAATTAAATAAGGTAAAATCTTAACAAATGGCAGCTGCATTATTTACTCAGCCACCACATAAACTCTGCATACTGAGCAAGGGGAAATTTTCCTGCAACCCAAGATTTACCTTCACATCTAATTAGGTGTAAACTGCTGCCCATTTATATTTGATCTATGAATAGTTGTCAGTCCCAAAGTGTCATGGACTTGAGGTATATTGCAAGAGGCTTATTATGAATTTGTTTCCATGAGAGGTAATGATTTTTTTTTTTAAGTGTGGCCACAGAACTTGAGCAGGGCAACGTGATGTGGCAGGAATGATGCTTCCTAGAACATCTTGTAAACTTTTTGTGAAATGAGACAGCAGTAAGGAAATGCAAAGTGATCCACAGGGCTTTGGTTGAGGAGAATGGAGGCTCCCACTTTGTGCAACTGTCAATTTCACTTCACAAAGCGAAGTGAAAGAATGGAGGGTATGAGAATCAAGAGAGAGACGGGAGAGAAAGAGAGAGAGAGAGATGGCCCCAGACATAAACTAACAGCTTGATAGAGAGGATGTATTTTCTTGAATAGATTGCATCTCCTCTACCCCAAAGAAAACCATTGATTGTCAGCTATTACACATAGGTAACTACTCAACATTTTTGCATAATTCTCTGGAATGCAACTTGTAGTGATTGGATTAAATAGCGCAAAATGTACAACCTTAGAATTAGAGATAATATAATCAGTTACGTATAGGGCCAAGCCTGTTTTACATTAATTCAAATAAATCTATATCATATCAAGTGTTCTTTTCAATTTAATGTTACATGGGGATTAATTTTTTTTTCTACTTTCTAAAGGAATACTATATGCTAAGACAACAATAAATGCTCAGTAGTGCATTCATCAATATTGTTACTTTGGTTAGATTCTCAGTGTCTCTTCCAGTGGAAGTATTTCTCCCTGTGGTTCTTCATGTCCATTCAAGTCATAAGGACTCATATCCATCAAGGATTTATAGGCAGCCTGTGCAAGTTCATTCTTTACCACTATAATCATGTTCCTTCTCAGTTTATAGGCAAAGAGATGATCTATTAAGTATTGTTCTTGGGAATGATAGAATGAATATTTACAATTTACAATAAATAAACGCAAAATACCAACACGTTTCCCCAAAGATGGAGAAGTTTCTAAAAGTTTCCACTTTTCAGTGACTACTGCACATCGTGAAGAATTTAAGACATTTTAGGTCGAGTTCACTTTAACTAGCTAGGTTTCATGGGCCACTAAAACGCTTAAATATGCTAGGCTTTGGTGGAATGTAAGAGAAAGAGAATCAGACAAGCAAATTATAAAACCCGGTTTTGACACTTATTTACAGAGAAGCCTCAACTCCTTGGATATCCTCATCTGTAAAATGTCTACCTTAGTGTGTTCTTGCAATGATAAAAATCAGAGAATATAACACACCTAGAACACTGCCCACCATAGTAATAATGTTTTAAATAAATGTTACCTCCCTTATTTTCTTATTTTAATAATAGTTCACAATAGTTTCAAGAGGATCAAAGCAGATAAAATGTGGGCACATAAGCAGTTTAACATAAATATTTGCTATTACAATATAGTAAAGGGTGGAATATGAATACTCATATGGTTTTTGTGATTGATAACTCTAAGACACCATGGTGGTTGATTTGAGTTTCCAAGTGCCATTGAGAAATGAAGTGTTGCACAAACTCGACCTATGAATCTAGATTTTGTCTAGAACTTCTTTTCTGTCAATTCATGTATCTAGTACCTTATACATTTTGGAACTGTAAGCTTCTGCTGTTAGAGAATAAAATACAACTTTGATCTGGAATATTTTTAATCAAATTGCTTACCTATTTCACCTACAGACAATATCTTTTGAGACACAAGGATATAATAATACTCAAGCCCCTTTGCAGTACTTTTTACTCATAAATACAGCATGTCAGCACAATGTACCATGTATATCAATATTCTTCCTTATGTATTAATAGGGCTGTACCAGTAACCAAATAAATACTGAAATACTGCTACACAATTGGTAAAGAGCTACTTACTACCTGGAGCACTTCAAGGGTCCTCCTGTTCCCACTACTCCTCCCCTGAGACCCCCTGCATATCCCCACAATCCATCAACCAAACACATTTGAGCTTCCAAATTCTACTCTGGCACTAGTCCTGGGGTCTGTTTTTCTTGATCAGTGTGTGTCATACCTACAATTAAATTGCATCTCTCATTCACCCGTGCCAACATCTTTGTCCTTCTTGTTCCCCAGCACAGCATAGAAAGACACTCCAATAGAGTACAGAAAACAACCACCAGCTTATCTCCACAACTGCTTTGATTTCTGCTGGCTCCACTTCCTCTCTCGTTCCACTGACCCTTGACAATCACACTTCTGATAGAACCCAAAGGTAATCTCCTCTTTTCAGGCCTAAGCTTATCTCTTCTGAGTCACTCCGGACCCTCCTCTCCTCATACAGGAGAGATGTTAGACCATTATCATACTTTAGTGCCACGACGTTGGCCTGCCCTTTGACATCTTCTAGGCTTCCTTTGAGTCTGACTGCTCTGACTGCAGCCCACTGTAAGCATTCCCAGGCCCACTTCTACAAAGAAGACTCGGTTAATAAGAGGTTTTATCTCAGTGCCACAGCAGGCATCCTGCCTGGTGTGGTAACACTTAAGAAGTGCAAGATACTTTTTCAATGGGACAGCAGAGAGATTCAAAAAAATGACCTTTGGTGACTTTGCTACTATAGAATATCTTCCAGAATGAGATAATACAGGATGGATCATGGTCAATGGTAGGAATGAGTTCTAGACTACAGCTGTTCGAAGTTTATCATGGTTTTATATTTCTTATTCTTTGGGGGATGTAGATGATGAAGCGCTGTAGAATGGTAAGAATACTTGAGAATAGTGTAAGACCCAAGGCTGAATGTCTCCATTCCAATTCTCCATCTTCCCCTCCAACTGACCCAATAACTAAAGAAGTTCCACTTGACCGAGTTTTGCCCCAGCTCTCTCACCTGCCTTCTGCTTTATTTCTTGTCAACTTTCTTGATTTTCTCATTCACATGGCTTCTAATCTTTTTATTTTGTCTCTATTTTACCTGCTCCTTCAAATTTTGTAACTGATTTAGTTTCTCCCACATAAATCATTTCCCCCAGGTTTTCAGAACAGAGATCCAAATTTTCTCTATGCTTTTATCTAATTTCTGTGACTCCTGGAAACTATGCAGCCCTCTTTTGCTTTCCATTTATTCCACTGGTTTCTGTATGACTATAACACAGCAAAATATGGAATTGCTTGTATTTATTATAGAATTAATCAGCATCAGAAAAATGAATATAGGGCAGGCACAGTGGCTCACACCTATAATGCCGGAACTTTGGGAGGCTGAGGCAAGAGGATCGCTTGAGGCCAGGAGTTCAGAAACAGCCAGGGCAAGATAGTGAGACCTCATCTCTACAGAAATCTTATAAAATTATCTCAGCATGCCTATATGTGCCTGCAGTCCTAGCTGCTAAGAAGGCTGAGGTGAGATGATTGCTTGAGCCTAGGAGTTCAAGGCTGCAGTAAACTATGATTGTGCTACTGCACTCCAGCCTGGGTGGCAGACAGAGGTCTCATTTCTAAAAATAAGCACAAATAAATAAATAACAATTATTTAATTTATGTAAATTAATCTTTACCATTTTAATAAATAAACGATTTATAAATATTCTTTCAGGGTATGGGGAAAAGCCACAGAACCTTGACTTCTAGGTATGTCCTTTAATTGGTCCATTAAGCATTGTGTATGAAGGATGATATTTCTCTTTTTCAAGTGACTAGACTTCCATGGCAAATCAATTCCAGTATTGAGCCTCTTGCTAAGGCAGCATCTAGAACCTTTGGCCAGAAACTTCAAACTTAAGAAGAGTGGAGGGATCTTTTGCACTCTGCAATAGAAGTAAGTGCCATTGAACTATGGAAGCATGGGGTTTTTAGGTCCTCTTATGAGGAAATGCCTTCCTATCACTGGTTCTGTTTTTGCCCTTGCTGTGATTTTATATGCAAAGTAGCTATTCAGCAGACACAGTCAAACCTTAAATGTCTATCAGTCACTTTATCAGAAACACAGACCAAGAAAATATAATAGAAAATATGGAAACAGGCCAAAGTGCATGTGGTAATTTAATATTATAAAGAATATAATCTCAAATTAAGGATGAGGGAAGAGAACATTTTAAGAAATTGTATTAGAACAAAGAGATAGTCATTTGAGAAAAAAGATACATTTGGATTTATACCACACACATTGTACCATATACTGGGTAAGTGCAAATTGATCAGAAATCTAAATGTAAAAATAAAACCATACAAAAAGTGAAAAAAAATCAGTGTATTAGTTTTACAGTATTGAAGTGATGAAACCTAAATTTGATCTAGAAATAATTATAAGAAAGATGAATATATTATACTATCTATTTTTTTTAACTTTTATTGGTAAACCTACAACTATAAAAATCTTGAAAGACAACCCAGGTAATATCATTCAGGACATAGGCACAGGCAAAGATTTAATGATGAAAATGCCAAAAGCAATTGCAACAAAAGCAAAAAATGACAAATGAGATCTAATTAAACTAAACAGCTTTTGCACAGCACAAGAAACTATCAACAGAGTAAACAAACAGTCTACAGGATGGGAGAAAATGTTTGCAAACCATGCATCTGACAAAAGTCTACTCTTCAGCAGCTATTAGGAACTTAAACAAATTTACAAGAAAAAATATAACCTTATTAAAAAGTGGGAAAAGGACATGAACAGACACTTTTCAAAAGAAGTCATACATGCAGCCAACAATCATATGAAAAAAAAACTTCACATCACTGATCATTAGAGAAATGCAAATCAAAACTACAATGAGATACCATCTCATACCAGTCAGAATGGCTATCATTAAAGGGTCAAAAAATAGCAGGTGCTGGTGAGGTTGTGGAGAAAAAGGAATGCCTAAACACTGTTGGTGGTAGTATAAATTAGTTCAACCATTGTGGAAGACAGTATGGTGATGCCTTAAAGATCTAGAAGCAGAAATACCATTCAACCCAGCTATACCATTGCTGGGTATACACCTAAAGGAATATGAATCATTCTGTTATAAGGACGAATGTATGCATATGTTCATTGCAGCACTATTCACCATAGCAAAGACATGGAATCAACCTAAATGCCCATCAATGGTAGACTGGATAAAGAAAATGTGGTACATATACACCATGGAATAGTATGCAGCCATAAAAAAGAACAAGATTATGTCCTTTGCAGGAACATGGATGGAGCTGAAGGCCATTATGCTTAGCAAAATAATCCAGGAACAGAAAACGAAATACCACATGTTCCCACTTATAAGTGGGAGCTAAATGATGAGAACATATGGATATATAGAGGGAAATAAAACATACTGGGGCCTTTTGGAGGGTGGAGGGTGGGAGGAGGGAGAGTATCAGATAAAATAACAAATGGGTACTAGGCTTAATACCTGGGTGATGAAATAATCTGTACAATAAACCCCCATGACACAAATTTACCTATGTAACAAACCTGCACATGTACTGAACTTAAAAGTTAAAAAAAAAATAGGCAAAGGACATGAATAGACATTTCTCAAAAAAAGTCATACAAGTTGCCAACAAACATATGAAAAAATGTTCATCATTACTAATCATCAGAGAAATGGACATCAAAACCACAATGAGATGCCACCTCACACCAGATGGAATAGCAATTATTAGAAAATTAAAAATAAAAATAAAAGATGCTAGTGAGGCTGTGGAGGAAAGGGAATCTTTTTACACTGTTGGTGGGAATGTAAATTAGTTCAACCACTGTGGAAAGCAGTTTGGAGATTTCACAAAGAACTTAAAGCTACCATCTGACCCAGAAATCCTTTACTTTGTATATATTTATATACCCAAAGGAGACTAAATCATTCTACCAAAAAGACACATGTACTTGTACGTTCATCACCATGCTATTCATAATAGCAAAGTCATGGAATCAACCTAGGTGCTCATCACTGGTAGATTGGCTAAAGAAGATGTGGTACATATCCATCATGGAATACAATACAGCCATATAAAGGACAAAATTCTATCCCTTGTCACAATACGGACACAGTTGTGGATACAAGAACCGAAAACCAAATACTTCATGCTCTCATTTGTAAGTGGGAGCTAAACATTGAGCACCCATGGACATAAACGTGGAAAGAAAAGACACTGCAGACTACTAGAAGGGGGAAGGGGAGGATGGGATGAAAAACTACCTATTGGGTAGTATGCTGACTCTGTAGTTGACAAGATTATTCATATGCCAAACTTCAGCATCATGCAATATACTCATATAACCAACCTGCACATGTATTCCCTATATCTAAAATAAAAGTTTGAAAAAAAAAAAAAAGAAAGCAGATGGCCTCATCACATTGACCAGCCTTCCCCTAACATCCTTCAGCACTTTTCACTAGCTCACTTAGTGCTCAAACTTCTGCCACTTTTTGTTTGAGGGTAGTTGAATTGAATATCCATATTGCAATAGCTGTGAATAAAGTTTTCCTTTCCTGTTTAATCCTGTCCTATGTAATTTTTCTTTGGCAATAAATACCATCTTGCTAAGAGCAGATCACTCATGATTTGGACTTAAATTCCAAGCTTCCAAGAAGGAGAAATTAAGAGCGCACTGTCTTATTTCAACACTACCTGTGACATTTTTATAGCCAGACTGGGCAGTTATTTAATGATTGGGACCTACTTCAACAATTGACCTTAAGAATAGAAATGTGTTTAGGAAGACATCATGGCTTGGTAATAGATCTTCCTTATCTATGTTTTTATCAGTCAGCATTTTCAGTTTTTCAATTGTGTCATGTGGGGAAAATAAATTGCTAGCTTTCTGCATATGATCATATACCCTCATGCCCCACCTCCATAGGAGTCCAGTAAAATCAATTTTCTATGTTTTCCATTTTTCTCTGAAGCATCTCTGGCTGGTTACTTCAGCAGATGAACAGGCACACCTGAGGGACAACTGGTTGTGTGGCTCTTGCTCAACCTATCACTTTGATACTAACACTGAGGAAAAAGATCCCAGATGACAGGAACATTTATAGACAGATGGTTGTCTCTACTTTTCATTTGCATCTCTTTGTTCTCATCATCAAAGACACCAGGATAACTGTAGCCATAAAGGAGATACTTCTACTTGCTCATTATGTGCTTCTTCCCAGGGTAGCATCATAGCTTCATCTCGCTAAATTGCAAAAACTCTGATTTAAAGCACTGCCCTGGGCAAATCCCTTATCCAGCCTCAGGTGAAACTGAGTCTCCCATTTCTTAGAGGTTTCTTCATGTGCTTTGTATGAAGAAGCCTTGAAACAGAAATAAGCTGTGTGCACTCACTAGCAACACAGGGGAGATGGAGTAATGATCTCTCCTTAATCAAGACTGAGGGGAACTTTGATTAGACCCACTTTCCCACAAGAAAAAGCCACGTTAGACATGTTTGTCTGAAGTGAAGACTGAAAAAAAAAAAAGCTGTTTATTAAATCATAGATGACTGATAATCTGTTTTTTAGCATTATATTATTATTGTGAATTGGTAGAATTTGAAATCTACAGCAATTTCAGAGTGCGGAATGAAGGCTGGGAGTGTTGCCCTCAATTTAAGCAAGAGAATTTTGATAGTTAAAATACATAGAACAAGGTGCTTTGGGAGAGGATGAGGTTATTACAAAGTGAATTCATGTGTGAAAGAACCAGTGCCATCCATACCATTTCTGAAACTATTTGATTCTTTTAAAATTCCAACAAAAGTAAATTGAAGGCATGAATGAAGTGCACCCACAATCTACACAGATTCTATGGAATTTTTTCAAGGCTTCCCTTTTAGTAAATTTGAAAAGGGCTTGTATAAAGATTGCCATTATTTTTCTGTATACAGGTTGTACCAAATTACACTTCCCCTAGTGAATTATAAGAAGGCCTGTTTCTCTACAGTGTGGCAATCCACAGTATACAATCAAGCTTTTTGACCTCTGCCAGTCTGAGAGGTAACTATGAAAACTCTGTGTCATTTTAGTTTACATTCCTTTTATGATGTGTGAGGTTGAACAGATTTTGTGTGTTTAAGCAAGAATCATATTTCTTCTACTGTGAACTGTTGGTTCATATCTTTTGCTTATTTGCTTCCTGAACTCTTGGCCTATTTCTTACAGGGTTTAGAACAATTTGTATGCGATATGATTAGCAAATGCTCCCCAGAGTTCCAAGACTGTCTTATGGATTTATTGTGTTTTTCCAATATAAATTTCAGAAAACTTTTTAGTGGAATTTATCTATGTTTTTTCTTACTTTTCTTCACCTCTGGACATCGTGTTATACTAAGGAAAATATTTTAAAACTTGACCAATCTTTTTAGTGTTTATATTTCATGTTTAAGTCTGGAGTCATTTAGGCGTGAACTATGGATTAAACTTCATTCTTTTCCAGGTGCCCACATATTCCAACAACATTTATTGAATAATCTATCAGTTCCTTACCAACATGAAATGTCATATTTACCTTATACTTAAAATCTCATATATAGTTGATTATGTTTCTTAAATGTATGTGGTATTTCATTGATTGGTCTATACACATGACAACACTATACTGTTTTAATTATTTTAGCTTTATAGCATTTTAATATCTAGTAGTAATAAACTTCCCCATGAATTAAATAATCTCTTGTATATTAATTTTTTCATATAAAATTTATCCAGTAAGAAAACAATGGATGAAAGTTGTATTGATACTATATTCAATTTACAGAATGAATAAGTGAATATGAATTGTTAGCATTATTAATATGAGAACTTCCATGAATATAGTATTTCTTTTTGTTTGTACTTTGGGTCTTCTGGTAGTTTTCTTCATTTTCTCAAGTAGAATGAACTCTTTTCCATGTATGTGTTCACATCACTTCATTCAGACTCTTTCTCTACTATAACCCGTCCACTTTCTATTACAGCTTATATTGTTGTTGATGATTTATTGTTTTACTTTCTCAACCAACACCTTTGTATCCTGAATGTCCAACCCATAGTTGACACTCAAATGCCTGTTATCTGCTTAACTGGCTTCAGGCAGTACCTCTGGCCTCTTTTGTAGCCTGTGCCTGCTTTCCTGTTTCACCAAAAATCAATACTAGATCCTATAAAAGTCCCTTATGTATATTTCCATTGTGCAGCTTGAGCCCAGAGGGCAACATGTGAGGATGGGGTCCTGTACTCTTGGTTTTATCTCTGGTTCACTCTAGAATTAATCAAAGCAAAATATCTTATCTGTAGACTCTGGTGTTTATGCCACAGACCACTGGCTGTTCAAATATTAGAAAAACCAATATTTGATTTTGCTTCATTCTCTTCTGTATTGGCTCAGTATTCCTCTGAGGTATTATTACCACCTTGCCAAATGTTAAATTCAGAGACCAAGAAATGAAGACAGCATCTTTAAATAAGTTACTTTCTACAAGACACACATGGAGACAATGCAAGTGGAAGACTTTTGAAAACTGAAAAACTAGAACTTACTTCTTTCTTGTCTCTGAATGGAGATAATATTTTTCCACGCTCACAGATAGATGAGATGCATAGATTTTAATGTCTTATTTATACTTTTAAAATTTCTACCAGAATTATGATTTTCTCTTTAAACTTTTTAACATAGTCTCAAAATCAGATCCCCATATATTCCAGATGTGCTTATAGATATTTGCAATTACATTTTGTCATTTAATATTCATAATAATTTTGTTAATTAAGAACTATTCTCAACATTTAAAGATGAACAAAGAGTCAGAGAGACTAAAATAATTATGCTTCCTATGTTATACATCCCTACATTTTAGAATCCTGAGTGAAACCTAGAGTTAATTCTCTTTCTCAAAAAATATTTTAGTTCATTATTTTCTATAAAATGAAAGGATGAATTGTTTCCAACAAGTATTTGGACTTAACATTGTGGTAGGCGTATTTCTAAAATGGTCCTTGCTATACACTGAATATTCATACTCCCTCCAATTTATATGTTGACATTTTAACCTCTAATGTGATGGTATTAGAAAGTGAGGCAATTGGGAGGTAATTAGGTCATAAGAATTGAACCCTTATTAATGGAACTAATGGCTCTATAAAAAGACATAAGAAAGCCTGCTTTCTCTCTCAGCTTTCTACCATGTGAGGATATGATGAGAAAACAGCTGTCTGCAAGCTGAAAGGCCCTCACCAGGACATGATCATGCTGGCACCCTGATGTCTGACTTCCAGCCTCCAGAACTGTAAGAAATAAATGTCTGTTTCTTTGTAAGCCATCCATCCAGTCTATGATATTCTGTTATAGCAGCCTGAAGTAAGACAGTCCTCAGTGACCCCTGCCTCTTGGTATTCCAGTCTTTGTGTAATCCCCTCCTCTTGAGTGAAAACTACATCTTGTGGCATTCTTCTAATGAATAAAGTACAGAAAATGCAATGGGATGTCATTTCCATGATTAGGTTCCAAAAGATTTTGACTTCTGTATTACTGGTAATTTTTCTCTCTTGTTGTCACTCTCGCTTGCTTTCTTGCTTGCTTGTTCTGACTTGAGATGTTATATGGAAAGGCGGGTGGGGCAAGGAATGGAAGGAGTCCACTAGCCAACAACAAGTGAGAAGTTAACTCCTTAATTCAACACTCTTTGAGAAGGTGAATTTTGCCAACAACCATTTAAGTAAGCTAAAAAGCAGATTCTTCCCAGTTGACCCTTGAGACGACTATTATCCTAGCCAACACCTTGATGCAGCCTAATGAGAGACCTTGAAGCAGAAGACCCAGATAAGCCATGACCAGATTCTAAACACACAGAAACCTAGGTAACAAAATGATGTAGTTTTAAGTTACTGATTTTGGGGTCATTTGTTATATAGCAATAGATAACTAAGATGCACTCAGTCTCTGTTCTAATTATCTACAGTTGTATAACAAATTATTCCAAAATCTTAGTGGCTTAATAAACAACCGTCACTTATTTTGCTCCAGAATTTTCAATGTGGGTGGGTCTCATGGAGGTGGACTTTTGTCTGCTCAACAACCTCTGGGGCATCAACTCTAATGATTAGGTTTGCTGATGGCGGGAATAGCTGGCCGCTTGCTGAGCATCTCTCTCTTTATGTAGTGTCATGATCTCTTCATGTGGCCTCTCCATCTGGTGTCTCCAGAGTAGTGGCCACAAAGTAATCACATTCTTAATTTGGGAGCCAAGGGTACCCAGAGAAAGTCTTGTAAGAAATCACACCAAAAACTACAAAGCTTCTTATAATCTCTTACGAGCCCCAGAAGTCACACAGTGTCACTTCTGCCATATGCTGTGGGTCACACAGAGCTAACCACAACCTCTGTGAGAGAAACCTACACAAAGTGTGAATACTGGGAGATGAAAATATCTGGGGACTATCTTGGATTCTGCTACCAAACTGCTCTATATTTGTGTCTCTTCCTCATCTCATCAAATGTTATGAAATGCTTTAAAACAAAAGAGGCTTGCCAGTTAGAGAGCTGTGCTGCTTACTCTCTTTTTTAGCTTTTACCTAAAACATTTAACCTGTATGTACTCTAGTTTCCTGATGCATACAATTAGAGTAAATATCTATGCTCTAATTACGTTGTGATACAATTGAGTAGGGTAAAAAAAAAATGTAAACTCTCAAATAGAGTGCTAGCATATACTAGGTCCTCCAGGCATAGTGGATGATATTCCTACTTTTCTAATTCTTATATCATCCCTAGCCCCATTTTTCCTAATCCTCTTTGCTAGGGCTTTCCACATCCTGCCCTCTGTTATAGTTGTTTATATACATTTATTATCTTGCTTAATGAATTGTAAAAATACTTTAGAGGCAGGCTTTACAATTCCATTAACTTAGCACCTGGTAGGTGCTTAATAAAAAAACATTGATTAAATGTTCACTACTTACCCTTTGCACTATTCATCTAGCATTATTTATTCATTGCCTTGTCCTCCCATTAAGGATAAGCATTTAGTGGAAGTGATCATGCCTTGTAAGTAACTCTTAAAGTCTCCATCAACAACCCCTAGGCCTTGTTCAAAGTGTTCGTTAATGGAAGTCTATAAAACAAATTTTAATATCTACTGTCTATTAACACATTCACTTATTCCTTTGACAATTGAGCAATTGTCAGCAATTTCCTACGTTCTGGCAGGAAGCAGCAGGGAAAAGTGGGAAAAGGCAGTAGAATAGAGGTTAGGCACTCATACATGGTGGCCGGACCACCTGGTTTTGAATCAGATTCAGGCAGTAACTACATATAGACCTTAGAAATTACTTATTATCTGTAAGCCTTCTTTTGTCATTTGTAAAATGGAGAAAATAGTTTTTCCTCATAGGGCGGTTTTGGGAATAAAATGGGATAATGTATATGTAACATGCAGCACAATGCTTATACAAAGTAAGTGCATAGTAAACCTTCACTTTCATTAAATGTCTCCACTTCCATGAAGTCTAGATTGCCTATGCTGAAACTCTGCTCAGAACACCTACATGATTTTGTTTGATTTTTTCTTATGGAAAAATGTCTTACTCATCTTTTCAGTAGTGAACTATGTGGTTTGTTTTATTGTCCATGCTAGACTTCAAATTCTTAGACTATAACATCTGGAGGCGATTTGACATGAAGTCCTGAACATAGCCCAGGTGAGGAATATTTCTGTATCTTTCCCCCACATTTATACTTCTGCCTGTCTTTTTGTAACAGTTATACAGATAGAAATAAGTTGCTAAATTATTGGTTGATATCTGGTATGGAGCCATTTTTTTTTAACTAGGCAGCATTTTTTATTAAGCCTGCCACTCTGATTACCATTATTTTAGTAACTACACCTAGGGCAACCAGCATCTTTCTCTTTCAATTTTTCTCACCACAGACTTAAGAATATGTCCCCCTACAATCTTTACATTCCTTTCTTTTTCCTATTCTCAGAGATGAAAAGGTGAGTAAATACCTAAACTTCATTTAACAACCCAACTTTCACCACAGTGCCCTACTTTGGACATTATTGGGCACTTCCTCAATATTATTCACTCTTCCTTTGTTCTGTGTGTATATTTCTCTCAACCCAGAATTCCACAGGGAGACAAGGTAAATGGAAGGCAGGATCTGGCTGTATCTTTGGTCTTGGAAGTAATAATATCAAAATCCCATCTCTTGACTATCTAGTTCACAGTGACAGCAATACTAATAACAGTAATGGATGACATGCACTGAGCTCCTCATGAGCCCTTCTAAATTTTGTGTATTTGCTAGTGCACATGATCCACAGAACAATGAAGAGAATTAAGTTCTGAAGCAGAAGTTAACCACTTTGCCTAGTGTCAGCTGATAAGTAGCAAAGCTAGGATACAAACCTAGAAAATTTGGCTTTAGCAAGAGACAGCTCTTATCCTGTGTCATATACTGCATCTCACTGGGGGCTTATAAGTAAGGGGGGGACACAGAAATTGTACTTCTCCAGCCTACCTCACTATCATTACAAGGCCTGGTACTTGTACATACAGAGTTACAAAGTCTATTATAGTAGCTGATGCACAGTAAGTGCTCGATTAATGATTGTTGAACAAATGAATGAACATTAGATGAAAACATACTTAAGCACATAAACCAATTCAAGTCAGATGAAATTGAGAACTACAGACTATCAATTTACACACAGAAAGGGCTCTTTCATATTTTATGAGTAAATGATGTGTGTGCATTACAGACACATATTCCAAACATACACACATGTACTAATACACTTAGCTTCTCCACTTGCAACTCAACTGTGATTTTCCTGTCAGAGAGTAGTATTTTCCTAGATTCCAGAAATAACACTAAGGGAACATATTAAATGGTGTGTTATACAAATGCTAAGTACCCCACAAATTCAGTCAATTGGTTTAATTGAACTGTCAAAGTAGGTCAAACTGAAAGGGCAGAGATTATATATAAATAGTCCTATGTCTGTCAGTCTCAGGGAGCTAGTCATTAGATGCCAATCTGATCATAATTAATATGTTATTAAAATCCTCACAAAATAAATTGACTTGATTTAAATCAAAGAGTTGAAGTCATGCAAAGGCAATGAAGAGAAAAAAATGTTAGGGCAAAGTTCTGTACTTTCCTAAAATTTCAAATTTGGGCAAACCAACATGGGCTATCTTATTTTTCTGCTTGGAGAAAATAAGAGATCTTCTCATTTAATAATCTACTCATATTTTAAAGTCGTGGAAACTTAGAACATCCTAAATTTTTCTATATTAGATCAGAGTCATGATTTTCTCAGCCCAATATTGTGTCTCCAATAAGAGGAACAAGTGAAGCATTTTGCCCACCTGCATATCATCCTCAAGGTTTAGGTATGTTCACAAAATATCTGTGTGCCTAGCACAGTGCTTAGAACAAAACAGAAAAACCAACACAAAAAATATTTGTTAGAATGAATTAAAATTCTTGTTCCCAAGAATAGAATATTCATGCATTTTCCCAAAATTGTTCTAAATTTCATTTTGCTTTCTGTCTGAATCTACTATGAAATTATGCTGTCTCATGTATGGAGTACAATTTTTGTAATAATTTTTTAAAATTTTATTGAATATTTGCCACGTGCCAGGTATAGTATCTTATTTTTAACCTCACAACAACCTTATGAAGAAGGTGCCATTGGAATGCCCATTTTATAGATGAGGAAACTGACACCGTGAGAAATGAAGTTGTCCAAGTTTATGCAGCTAAAACAAGAGAGAATTAGAATTTAAACAAACTCCTTGTGTTTCCAAAACGTCAACGCTCCTTAACTCCAACTTTACAATTAAATGCACTGAGAGAAACAGCCTAGCCCCTCTTCCCTCAGCATAGTGCTTCACTGTATTCTGGTATTTCCTGCTTCATAATCTTCAGGGCTAGAACGGGGGTTGAGCAGAAGTCTTGTTAAAAATGCAAATTCATCTACATCACCCAGGACTACCGAAGCAAAATATTCAGACCTACTGAAGAAAAGTGGAGCCCTGGAATCCATCATCATCATCATCATCATCATCATGTTACACTGGAAGGAAGACGAAATAAATGACATTTTGTTTATATATTAATAAATATAAATATTACCGATATTTTCAGAACTGGTTAATGTGAAAGGCAAATATATTGTGTATTCATAACTGATAAGATTAATTTCAAAGGAGAAGCTCAATGACTTCAAATGCCACAATTACTCATAAATACAAAGGTTAACAGGTTAATAGAGAAAAAGGTCAGTACTGTTGAATGCATGGTAAAAATTCATAAGATAGGAGTAGGTAACTAATTTTCAGACTTCAAGGGTGACCTTGAATACATTATTTAAACCTCTCTAAGCCTCAGTTACTTGTGTTATAAAATGAGGAAAATAACATGTATAATGGAACAACAAAAATACTGTAAGTAAATATGTGTAGCCAAGTGCCCGGCATATAATAGGTACATAATTAAAAATATCTTTTTCTTAAAATAGCTAGCTTCTCCTGTGTGGATATCCCTAAAATTTCTGTGTATTTGTATAGCCATCTTTTTAATTTTGATTACATACTTAACTAGAAGGTGGATTCTACAGTCCAATAACTATCCTGTAAGGCCACCTCCCAGGATCAAAAATGGAGAAACATGGAGTTGTCTTGTATGTCCCTTGGAATAGCAATGCATTCATTTTCTTACAAACCAAATGCTCTTTTCAAATACTGACCAATGCAAAGGTCCTTTTGCCCCATGTGTTCTAAAAATGGCATAAAGACATTTTTAAGTTAACTAGCCAGCTTCTTTATTGGGTCAGCCACATAACTTTGAAAATAAAACATCAAGAGTTATCTCAGAAAAATTCAGCAAGCATTTTAGAGTTAGTTCTGCTGGGTAGAGCTTGCTAATAAGAACGGGGTCAGAGGTTCAACCCCTTTGTGGGACCATTATATTCACTTTCTTACAAGCCCTCCTTGGCAGTATAATTTGGGCCAGCCTTCTCATGCTGGCATAGCAATGGCCACAGGAAAGATGCAGGAGAGGGCAAAGCTTCAGCAGAAACCACCTCAGTTCTTTAAAAATATCTGCACAGTAACTGGGGTGGGCATTCTGTCATACTCTTTCAAGACAGACACCAACCTTGCTTTGACTCAAAGCATATTCTGAATCTGTCTTCATTGCAAGAGAAATTTTAGTGGAAGTGCTCTCTGGAATCAATGATTGGGGTGGTGGATGGGGGAAGGATATGTGTGTATAATTTGAAGGGCAAGGACACAGGGGTATTAAAGTATTTGTATTTTCACGAGGTATACTTATATAATGGAATACTGTTTAGACAAAAAAATAAAATACAGTCATGCCTTTTGCATCTACATGGATGGAACTGGAAGCCACTGTCTTAAGTGAAACAACACAAAAAGTCAAACACAGCATGTTCTCACTTATAAGTGGAAGCTAAAACGTGTACACATAGACGTAGAGAGTGGAAAAAAATGAACATTAAAGATTTGGAAGGATGGGAGAGTAGGAGGAGAGTGAGAGGTAAGAAGTTAGTTAATGGATACAATGAACGTTATTCCAGTGATAGTTAACAGTAAAAGCCCAGATGTCATCACCATGCAATATAGCCATAGAATGAAACTGCACTTGTTCCCCTTAAGTTTATACAAATAAAAAGAGATTTCTTCCTGGTGTTAGAAAAAAAGTAAAGGGGAAAGGTGCTAGGAAAGGAACTCATATTTATTAAGCACTGTGAGAACTACTTCATATAAACCTTTAATTTGCCTACTTATTAACTATTTCCAGGTGTTAGGCTCTGTGCTAAATAAGCACTGGGAAACAGGAACAAGGCAGACAATATTCCTTGTTTTTATAGAATGTACTGTCTGATGAAGGAAACAAATGCTGAACATTAATTACAAATATGATCCATTTTATAAAGATAAGAGCAAAGGGCACTATCGAGACATATGGCAAATGACAGTTTCTGAGTGTAAAACACAGAAATCATTTCTAATTAAACTTAAGCTAAACTGCTTTATTAAGGGACTTTGGTAATATTAAAACTTTAGGTCATTTAGATGACAGAGTACACAGAGTGTAATCTCAGACTCTCACAAACAAGACATTGTGGATCTATTTGGGGATCCTACCATCACATGACTGCGCCCCAATCACTGTGCTCCAACAAATATGATTATTTTTGAACTTGTGCCCAACTGTGGTCAAGGTGTACAGAATCTGTTACCAAACAGAGTGTGGGGTGGAAACAAAGCAGCTATGTTCTACAGACGAAAATATCCAAGAATCTCACTAAGGTAGTAGAATCAGGAAGTGAAATTTTAACTATAAGATACATATTATCATCTCCATTTTATACGTGAGGAAATTAAGATCCAGAAAGCTTTCATGACTTCTTTAAGAACACAAAGCCATTAACTTAAGAAGATTGGATGGGAACTCATGACTTTCAGTTGATAAAACTTACGGCTTTTCCATTATATCATATTTTCCCAATTTATATGTCATTAATACAATTAAAACATGGGATCTTAAAGATATTATGGGCTAGTTTTTGAATAATAAATTTTGATGTCACTGGCATGTCTAATTAAAACAAACACCTTTCACCTCTAAATATGGGTGTATTTTGCACAAAGTCTGTTAAAGCTGCAACAAAATCAACCTTAGAAGATAGTAGTGGCATGATATACTTACTTAATAAAACCACAGGGAAATCAAACTTAGAGGGAAAATTCAAGATATCCTTGAATTCTGCTAATTACTGTCAAGACGGCCAAAATCAAGGATGGCAGTTGAAGCCATCGTTAACATATTGGTGTGGGGGATGGGATATTTTTAAAGCTACTCTGCTTTTCAACATCAAAATGTGTGCAAAATAATCCTTTTCCCAATTTACTACAGCAAAAGCAAGTGAATTAACAAATTCTGAAATGGCAGACATGATAGTTGGTGAAATACCCTATAGAGAAGCATAATAAATAAGACACAATGTCAGTTTTGAACTATTCCAAGCACTGTCTGTAACTTTACGACTTTTCCTCCTACTCAAGAATACCAGTGATGAGAGTGATGTTGAAATGAGGATAACTTGGAAGTGACTCTAATATATGTAAAATTTAAGCAATCTCATTTTTCAACTTTATTATGAGACACACTCATAACTGATCATGATACAAAGTACATTTTGATAAGATTGTTGAGAAAATGAATTACTCCTTTAGAGTCCAGATCCCAGTTCACCTACTCATGTATTATTTCTGACTATTGTGATCTACCGTTTTACTATAAAAGACCTATTCCACTCTGAATCACATAACGTACAGCATTTATTCAGAATATGCACTATTTCACAGTTTTCTAATTATTTCATGTATTTTCTTCCCAGCTGGATGAGAAATGCATTGAAGATATTAATCAGCTCATTGCACAGAGGTAGGTACAATAGATTTCTCTTTTGTAATTTTGATCCTCGAAGTCACAAAAGTAACTTTATAAATAATATGTAGAACCTTGAAAAATTTTATTAACTTGCAGAAGCTAACAGATACCACAGGAGCAAACTACAGGTTACCATATGCCCATTCCCAAGTGATATGGTTTGGCTGTGTCCCCACCCAAATACCATCTTGAACTGTAGTTCCCATAATCCCCACGTGTTGTGGGAGGGACCCAGTGGGAGGTAATTGATTAATGGGGGCAGTTAACTCCATGCTGCTGTTCTCATGATGGTGAGTGAGTTCTGACAAGATCTGATGGTTGTATAAGGGGCTTTTCCCCCTTCTGCTTGTCACTTCTCCTTGCTGCCACCGCATGAAGATGGACTTGTTTGCTTCCACTTCCACCACAATTGTAAGTTTCCTGAGGCCTCCCCGGCCCTGCAGAACTGTGAGTCAATTAAACCTCTTGGCTTTATAAATTACCCAGCTGTGGGTGTATCTTTATTAGCAGCATGAGAATGGACTAATACACCAA
The DNA here is from genome assembly GCF_028878055.3 of Symphalangus syndactylus. NCBI lineage: Eukaryota > Metazoa > Chordata > Mammalia > Primates > Hylobatidae > Symphalangus > Symphalangus syndactylus. The sequence continues at coordinate 26,706,441 of NC_072428.2, read as the reverse complement.
GGAATATATTTTTGACTAAGACTTAAAGCTAAAGATTTGAGATAAACCCCACAAGGCCATGATATATTAGCCCTTTTATATATTACTAGATTTTATTTGCGAATGTTTTTTATATACCACTAAATTTGATTTATTAATGATTTTTTGTTTATGTTCAAGAGGACCATTCATTTGTAATTTTCTTATAATGTCTTCATATGGTTTAGAATCAGAATAACTCTGGCCTCATAAAACAAAATAGGAAGTGCTCCTTCTTTCTCTGTTTTCTGTAAGAGTGAAAGATTAGTATTAATGATCCCTTAAATGTTTGATAGAATTAACCAGGGAAGCTATCTGGCCCAGAGTTTCCTTTGTAATAAAGTTTTGATTATGGGTTTCTATTTGTTCTTAATCTAGTTTTAATAACTTGTGTCTTTCAAAGAATATGTTCACTTAATCTAAGTTGTTAGCATTAGCATTTGGGTGTTTATATTATACCTTAATATCATTTTAACATCTGAAGACCTGTAATGCTGTCCCAGTTCCTATTGGTAATGTATGTCTCCTTTGGTTTTAATCACTGTAACTAGAAGTTTATCAATTTAACCCTGCATATTAGTCATGGATGCTCATTCTTACATTGAACTGGAATTATTTTGTAATTAATTGTTAATTTTTTCAACATTGAACTGAAATTACAATATAATTAGGCTAGAAGACGAAATAAAAGGTATAGAGATAGGAAAGAAGCAGTAAAATTGCTTTTGCCGATGATTTGATCATTCATATACCATCAGCTCTCTATATCCTATGGGTTCTATATTAACGAAATTTTCATCCATGGGTTCCACGTCCATGGATTCAACCAATTGCAGATCAAAAATATTTTTTAAAAAAGATAGTTACATCTGTAAAGAATATGTACAGATTTTTTGTTCTTGTTATTATTCCCAAAACAATACATGAGGTCAGGAGTTCGAGACCAGCCTGACCAACATGGTGAAACCCTGTCTCTACTAAAAATACAAAAAATTAGCCGGGCATGGTGGCACACTCCTGTAATCTCAGCTATTCAGGAAACTGAGGCAGAAGAATTGCTTGAACCTGGGAGGTGAAGCTTGCAGTGAGCCAAGATCATGCTACTGCATTCCAGCCTGGGCAAAAGAGCAAGACTCCCTCAAAAAAAAAATATTACATGGTATTTATATTATGTTATATATTATAAGTAATCAAGATGATTTAAAGTATTTGGGAGGATATGCATAGGATACATTCAAATATTATACCATTTTATACAAGAAACTTAAGCACTCATGGAATTCAGTTTCTAGGTTGTGGATTTTCATTCTAGGTCGTGGATTTTCAAACCAATCCCCTATGGATAACAACTGTCACAGGTGAGTGGTGACTATCTGGGGCTGGTGGCACAGGGGTAAGAAGAATCTACCAGGACAGTTGTAGATAAAGAAAGGCAGATTTATTAGAGAAAGTATGAAAATACATTGCAAGGGAGCAATGGGCAGGTCAGCAAGAGAGGAGCTAACTGAGAAAGAGACAGAGGCTTGTTGGAGATTTTATAGAACGATGTGTGAGCTGTGTGCTAAAAAAAAAAAAAAAAAAAAAAAAAACAACTTTGTGTAGTACTGATAATGCCAAGGTTGCAGTGAGCTAACTTGTAATTTTTATATCAGCCAAGGATCTGGTGACAGCTGGGTGCAGGAAGATTGTGCATTATTTGCACAGGAGGGCTATGTGTTGTGGACCATGAAGAAAGGCAGACCTATAGCTTATTTGCTTTCTCTTTTTGCTCTCCCTTGGTCCTCCCAGCCTGACTCCACCCCACCCCCAAAATTAGGACTCCACACCAGTCACCCATGATATACACTCAGGACTATAAAAATCCTAAGAGTCTACAAAAAAAAAAAAGGTGACTAAAAATAATAAGTGGTAACAACCTTTTACCAGTGTTGCAGGATACAAGGTCAATAGGCAAAAACGAGTAGTATTTTGTGTACTAAAATAAACAATTGCAATTTAAAAAACAATATAATTTACAATGGCATAAAACCTTGAAATAGTTAGAAATAAATTTAATGTAACTAGTATAATGAAAACTACACCACATCACTGACAGGAATTAAAGAATAAAAAATAAATGAAAGCCATCCTTATAGATACAAAGATAAATGTTCCCACATAACAATCTGTAGAGTCAGTATACTACCATTCAAAATTCTAGCAGGAATTTGTATAAATTTACAAACTGATTCTAAATTGTATATGGAAATGTAAAGGATATGAATGAACCAAAACAACTTTGAAAAAGAACTAAGTTGGAGGATTTACACTACTTAATCTCAAAATTTACTGTAAACTTATAGTAACTAAGAAAGTGTAGTATTGGCCGGGTGTGGTGGCTGACACCTGTAATCCCAGCACTTTGGGAGGCCAAGGTGGGCGGATCACCTGAGGTCAGGAGTTTGAGACCAGCCTGACCAACATGGTGAAACCCCATCTCTACCAAAATACAAAAATTAGCTGGGCGTGGTGGTGGGAGCCTGTAATCTCAGCTACTTGGGAGGCTGAGGCAAGAGAATTGCTTGAACCCAGGAAGGTGGAGGTTGCAGTGAGCTGAGATCAGGCCATTGCACTCCAGTCTGGGCAACAAGAGTGAAACTCCATTTAAAAAAAAAAAAAAAAGTGTGGCATTGATAAAAGAACGGTCATATAGATAGATGATGTATAATATAAATTTCACACATTGGGCCAGTTAGTTTCCACAAAGGTACCAAAATAATTGAATGAAAAAGGAAGATTAGCCAGGTGCGGTGGCTCAGGCCCATAATCCCAGCACTTTGGGAGGCCAAGGCAGGAGGATCACAAGGTCGGGAGTTCAAGACCAGCCTGGCGAATATGGTGAAACCCCGTCTCTACTAACAATACAAAAAAAAATTAGCCAAACATGGTGGTACATGCCTGTAATCCCAGCTGCTTGGGAGTCTGAGGCAGGAGAATTGCTTGAACCCGGAGGCAGAGGTTGCAGTGAGCTGAGATAGTGTTACTGCACTTCAGCCTGGGCAACAGACCGAGACTCCATAGCAAAAAAAAAAAAAAAAAAGGGTGGCGGGGGGAAGAAAAAGGAAGATCATTTCAACAAATCGTGCTGGAACAAGTAGATACTCATGTGGAGAAAAAGTAAATCTCAAACTTTGCCTTATAAAACACACAAAATAATTCACTTAAAAGGACCATTAACCTAAATATAAAACTATAAAATTTTTTAAATAAAATAGAGGAGAAAATCCTCATGACCCTACTGTCAAAAAAGATTTCATAGGATATATAAAGCAGAAACCATACAAAGAAAAAATCTTTAAAATTGGATTTCACCAAAATTCAAAGTCAGTCTTCTCATTGAGAGACAATGTAGAGGTTATTAACAGGAAGCTGCCAACTGAATGAGAATACTCACTATATGTATATCTGACAAGCACTTATATCCAAAGTACATAAAAAACTCTTCCAACTCAATCAGATGACAAAAGAAAAAAAATCAATAAAAAATGAACAAACAGCCGGCCCCAGTTCCTCACGCCTGTAATCCCAGCACTTTGGGAGGCCGAAGCAGGCAGATCACTTGAGATCAGAAGCTCGAGAGTAGCCTGGCCAACATGGTGAACCTCGTCTCTACTAAAAATACAAAAATTAGCCGGTGTAGTGGTACGTGCCTGTAGTCCCAGCTACTCAGGAGGCTGAGGTAGGAGGGTCACTTGAACCCAGGAGGCAGAGTTTGCAGTGAGCCGAGATGGCACCACTGTGCTCCAGTCTGGGTGACAGAGCAAGACTCTGTCTCAAAAAACAACAAAAAAAGCAAACAATATACACAATTGTCTAATAAGCTCGTGAAAAGACATTTAAGATCCTTATTAGAGAAATGTAAATGAAAACAATGAGATACTACTACATACACATTAGAATGAATAATATTAAAAGAATTGACAATGCCAAGTGTTATCAAGAATGTGAAGTCACTGGGATTCTCATAATTCTGCTGGTAGAAATGTAAAATATTGCAATCATGTTTGTGAGCAGTTTGCAATTGCTTATAAAGTTAAAGGTACAATTGCTATATACTCCAGAAATTTCTCTCTCAGGAATTTATGACAGAGACATTAAAGCATACATTCATACAAAGACTTGTATATGAATATTTACAGGAGTTTAATTCATAATAGTCAAAAACTGGAAACGAGCCCAAACACTCAACAATTGGTGAATATATAAACAAATGTAGTACAGCCATACAATGGAATATTATTTAGTAATACATAAAAATGAACTACTAGTGCACAAAGCAATATGGATAAATCTCAAAAATGTGCTAAGCAAAAGAAGCAGATACAAATGAGTATATAATACATGTTTTCACTTATATATAAAACTATAAGAGGCAAATCTTATATATAATGGTAGAAAGCAGGCCAATGGTTATCTCGGGCACAGGTTAAATTTGGGGGGCAATGTTTTATATTTTGATTGTGGTAGAGGTTACACGTCAATATCAACTTGTCAACACTCAGGAATATACAACTATAATACATGCATTTTGCTATAAACTGTATTTCAATAAAATTGATTTTAAAATTATATACAACTCTCATTGTGACAATTCTCATCTTCTCCCAATTTTCAGTCCTCTCCAAAAGCCATCACACATGGTAGAACATGACAGGAGTGGAGGAAACACATTATCAAGGGGGATAAGTGTTGTCAGCCTGTCAAAGGACCTTTAGCACCTTCTCAGTGGCCTTTCCTCTTCTATTTGTTCTCTGTTAGAACTATGTGACCTTCAGAAGCTGCCCATAAACACTTAAGCATCTCAACCTTAGTGAGCATTTAGCACTAAACTTTACCTGAATTGATACCCCAAGTCCACATCAATACATCAGAGAAACACCTAAATTTTATAGATATGCCTTATCAACCAGGGAAGAGGGGAAGATGATTATAGGGAAACAAAGGAATGCTGCTTATTTCCTCTGTTCCACTAATTGGCATAGATACAGAACGGCAAAGGAATGACAGTGAGCTGTACAGAAGAGCAAGGAGAGAAACCAGAGCACCCAGACCCCAAAATTAGCATCTAATTGGAGACAAAGCCTGGAGTGTGGGGGTTGCCTTCACGAAAAAGGCGCAGAAAACTTGAGAACCACTGTAGTGTACAAGAGACCAAAACAGAATTGGGAGAGATGACATTAAAAGTTTTGCTTAAACATGAATTAATACGCCATTTCCTGTGTTTTGTGAGAATCCAATATCTGAATTGAACTTTTAATTATTCTTGGTTATTCACTGGTATAATTGGAATGATATAATTCCTACAGATATACTTTCAAAGAGCTTTGTGGCTTATATAGATTATAAAAAAAAATTACGTCCTCAGAAGGCAAGAAGAGAAAACAGGGTAGAAAAATGGCAGCATTTGGGTGCCATCTTTGAAGATGAGATCTTTTCCCTGGAAAAGCACAAGATTCTTAAACCAATTTTGGATTTCTATCATCTGAACCTTCTGCCACAATGAGACTCTGAGGATTACAGGATGCTTAGATCCCTTCTTACAAGCCCAGTAATAGTTAAATTCAAGTTACAACCCCTTCCAGTTGTCTTTATATTGATATATTTTTAGTGTTTTTAGTTTAGGGAAGTAGCACAACGGCTTTTTTACTATTTCACAAATTTTGAGACCCAGAGGATAGCACAAAAATAAACTTATCCCAGCTACCATAATGATAGCTACCATAATGATGGGAGAGAACAAAGCATATAATATATACGTGTGTGTGTGTGTGTGTGTGTATGTGTGTGTGTGTGTTTTACTTGAGCCCAGATAAGCCATCAGGCTCACACATAAAATAGCTTAAGTAAATATGGTTTTAGGATATGTGTACAGGCGTACAGTGAATCCACAAGAAGCAGTGGCTCAACAAATCAGATAGTCTTTGTAGAGGCTGTGTTTCATTTCCTATGGGACAACTGAGGAGTCCATGTTTTAAGTTATTTTCATATTTGTGAAGTTATGTGAGAAACAGCCTGGGATCTCTAACTGAAGATGTTACAGAGCTTGGTCACATGGCACGAGTAATAACAAAAGCCAACTAACCTTGAGTAATTAGTATTAACATGATTCCACTTTCTAACCTGGGATTGGGCTTGGTTGGTCTGAAAAAAACTCAAGACATATATTCTACGATTCTAAGTTACCTCCAACATTTTGGCAAGTAGACAAAATATGTTAAAAAGAATAACACATCCTTCTAAAATTTAAATGTTTCCTCTGTTACACCCCCTTAATCCAGATGGCCTCTTTTGAAAATTTCATAAATTCTTGTATATACCCAGAAATTCTGGGTAACTCAAAACTGACTTTCGCTTCTCCTAAAGAGTATTTCCAAACTTATTTCTCATCGTTTCTATAAAATTGTAAGCTGAAATTGTCTTCGAAAATAACAGAAAGGATTTATCTTCTATTAGATTATAAATGATACCTTCTTCTCACTTACTCATATAAATGGGAACATCCAAAACATGAAAAAAATGAAAGCACCGATGAAGCCAACAAGAGTCATTAACAGAACAACAGGGCCTTGCACTAACTCCCCTTAGAGACAGATCATAAATCACGAGGACCTCTGCTATGGTCTGAGTTTTGTGACTGCCGAAGTTTATATATTCAAATCCTAACCTCCAAAATGAAAGCATTAGGCGGTGAGGGCTTTGGGAGGTGATCAGGTCATGGGGGCAAAGCCCTCATGAATGCAATTAGTGCCCTTATTAAAAAAAAAAAAAAAAGGCCTGAGGGAGACTGAGATTCCTTGCCCCTTCCACCATGTGAGGACACAGAGAGAAGGCAGTGTCTATGAGACAGAAAGCAGGCCCTTTCTAGACACTGAATCTGCAGGTCCCTTGATCTTAGACTGCCCACCCTCCAGGACTGTAAGAAATAAATATTTGTTGTTTATCAGCTACCCAGTTTATGATATTTTTTTATAGCAGTTTAAAAGACTACGAAGGCTTCCTTTCTCCCAATTTGCACACAATATTAAATAATGAAATATAATTTGAGTATTCGTTGTCAAAGAAGGCTGTCATGGTCACCTACAGAATTCAATGCCATATCTATCTTTCTAGACAAGCATCACCTTTTGAAAATATTACCCAATATTTCGAACCAGAATTTATGGTAAAACAGAATTCAACCCCATATCTATCTTTCTAGACATGCATCACCTTCTGAAAATATTACCTAATATTTCGAACCAGAATTTATGGTAAAACTTTAACTGTAGCACAAAGGCCTTGAATCAACCATAAGCAAATCACATTTCCTTGAAATACTCAGTATTTAAGATTTGGAAGGAGAAATGCCCAACTACCTTTATTTACTTTCACCCATATCAACTCTCCTGAACTTTCATGCTATCGAATAATTCTTTTTTAAGTTTCATTTATTTTGTATATTTGTTTATTCTTTTGAAGAATATTTTATGGGAACCTACTTTGTGCCAGGTATTGATTTTGGTATTGAGGATATAGTAGTAAATGAAACCAAGGAAAGCCTACCCTCACATGGTTTACATTTTAATTGTTGAGGATTTCCCTTCAAGAAATGTTATTGGGAGTTTCATGTGAGTCCATTTGTGTTGTGCATACAGAGATAAGTGCAGCAAGGCAAATGACAAATCCAGATGTTCTCTTTAGAAGGAATCTAGAGAGATCCTGGTGGAGACATCTTGCATTTTAAAGCAAATGCATGATCTCCTTATATTAAAAATCACTTTTAATTTCCTACTATGCTTTGGTAGAGAATGAATTCCGGGTCTTGGGATACCAGGTGACCTTGACACTGAAGCAGCTGGTTTAAAGGAAATATGGGCTTTTTTTTTTTTTTTTTTTTATTATACTTTAGGGTTTTAGGGTACATGTGCACAATGTGCAGGTTTGTTACATATGTATCCATGTGCCATGTTGATTTCCTGCACCCATTAACTCGTCATTTAGCATTAGATGCATCTCCTAATGCTGTCCCTCCCCCCTCCCCCCACCCCACAACAGTCCCCGGAGCGTGATGTTCCCCTTCCTGTGTCCATGAGTTCTCATTGTTCAATTCCCACCTATGAGTGAGAACATGCGGTGTTTGGTTTTTTGTCCTTGCAATAGTTTACTGAAGGATCCCCTATTTAATAAATGGTGCTGGGAAAACTGGCTAGCCATATGTAGAAAGCTGCAACTGGATCCCTTCCTTACACCTTATACAAAAATTAATTCAAGATGGATTAAAGACTTATATATTAGACCTAAAACCATTAAAATCCTACAAGAAAACCTAGGCAATACCATTCAGGACATAGGCGTGGGCAAGGACTTCATGTCTAAAACACCAAAAGCAATGGCAACAAAAGCCAAAATCGACAAATGGGATCTCATTAAACTAAAGAGCTTCTGCACAGCAAAAGAAACTATCATCAGAGTGAACAGGCAACCTACACAATGGGAGAAAATTTTTGCAACCTACTCATCTGACAAAGGGCTAATATCCAGAATCTACAATGAACTCAAACAAATTTACAAGAAAAAAACAAACAACCCCATCAAAAAGTGGGCAGAGGACATGAACAGACACTTCTCAAAAGAAGACATTTATGCAGCCAAAAAACACATGAAGAAATGCTCCTCATCACTGGCCATCAGAGAAATGCAAATCAAAACCACAGTGAGATACCATCTCACACCAGTTAGAATGGCCATCATTAAAAAATCAGGAAACAACAGGTGCTGGAGAGGATGTGGAGAAATAGGAACACTTTTACACTGTTGGTGGGACTGTAAACTAGTTCAACCATTGTGGAAGTCAGTGTGGCGATTCCTCAGGGATCTAGAACTAGAAATACCATTTGACCCAGCCATCCCATTACTGGGTATATACCCAAAGGACTATAAATCATGCTGCTATAAAGACACATGCACACGTATGTTTATTGCGGCACTATTCACAATAGCAAAGAGTTGGAACCAACCCAAATGTCCAACAACGATAGACTGGATTAAGAAAATGTGGCACATATACACCATGGAATACTATGCAGCCATAAAAAATGATGAGTTCGTGTCCTTTGTAGGGACATGGATGAAACTGGAAATATGGGCATTTTGTAGTCAGATTGACCTGCTTCAGAAAATATCAGAAACTGGGAGGCTTATCAACAACGCACATTTATTTCACACAGTTCTGGAAGCTGGGAGGTCCCAGATCAAGGTGCCAACAGATTTGGTGACTGGCAAGAGCCCACACTCTTGTTCATAAATGCTCCCTTCTAGCTTTTCCTCACATGTTGGAAGAACAAAAAAGTTTTCTGGGATCCCTTTCAGAAAAGCATGAATCATATTTATGAGAACTCTGTCTCTTTTACCTAATCACCCTGCAAAGGCCCTTTCTCATGTTGGGTTTACTATTTCAACATATGAATTTTGGGGGGAAAGAAATATTCAAATCATAGTAATACATATTAAAATATTTTAAATCAAAAGCTAGTGTTAGACAACAATGTGAATATATTTAATGCCACAGGACCATCTAAGAATGGTTCAAAATGGTAAATTTTATGTTATGTGTATTTGATCATTTATCTTTATTATCCCATTTAACTGTCACAAAAATAAAAGGAGATGTAAACTATGATTTTACTCTTTACAAATGAAGAAAATTATGACAAATGGGGTTAAATAACTTGTCTGAAGTCATGTAGCAAACAGTAGAACCAAGACTGGAACCCAGGTTTGCTTGATGTCAGTTCCTATGCTCTTAACTACTGTCCTATAAAAGTTACTGATTGATAGTCCTACACTAATATATTCCAGTGGTACTGTACTTTAAAGACTTAAGAGAAGTAATATAAAGATTTTAACTAATAACAACTAAACCTAAAGTCTGAAGAGCCGAATTACAGATCTGGCTCTTGTGTAGCACATGAATCTGAGCCAGTGACCCACTTTCCTGGGCCTGCGATTTCTCTTCTGTAAAATGAGAGATTGCATCAACTGAGTCAAAATCCTCTACAGCTCTGCCATTCCACAGTTCCAGCCTCTAATTAGATGTCTCTCCTCTTATCCGCCTTGTTAACAAGAAGAAATACAAAAAGCTATTAATTCTCCATAGAGCTTTGAAGTTGTCCTTACATCCCTATCTCCCTCTTCCTTGTGCCTGGGTACAATCATGATGTGATAAAAACTCTTAAGGAACTTTTTTATGTGCAACCCAGATGATCCAAGGTCAGGCTGTAGAAGCCGTTGTGCAACTGTTGGTTGAAAATCAATAGTACATGTCCTGTATTCAGGGACATACACCCACAAATAAACACAAATCACTTACGATGACATCTGGTCCTTTGATTTCATAATGCAAATGCCAAAGGGTTATTTTTTTTTCCAATGTCATCTCATAAAGGCAACGTATTCCCTGAGACAAGCTTTGGACCCGAGTATGAACAGGGTCATTATTGTTGAATTTTAGGATTCTCCCTGGGAATTTAGGTGTCACTAAAGCAGCCATGTTGTCTTTGGCCTTAAGCAACCAATTGATACGCATACACCAGTTCTTTTTGTCACTATGACCAGTATATCGGCTCTAATATTATTGATATTTTCATCATCCAAATTAGTTTTCAGGATTTACTGCCAGACTGGAAATACTGGGTTAGAGATTGTGCATTCCATTGTAGTATTTTAACATAGTAGACTATTAATAAAAATAATAATACCTGTACTATTTATTTAGTCTGTGCAGGCACTGGGATAAGAGCTTTATAAGCATAATCTAATGTTATGGCAACTTTATATGTTAAGTACTATTATTTTTATCTTTAATTTATATTATGGAGAAACTTAGGCTTAGAGAGGAGAAATGATTTCCCCAAAGTTACATAGCTAGTATTGAAGGCCTGTGTGACTTCAGGCCTTATTCCCTTAACCCCTTCATTATTGAGATAATGACTCCCATTGAGAATCAGCCTGCCTAAAATATACATGAAATAGAATCTTATTTAGAAATTCTAACAGTGTAGCAGAGCTCATCCTCTTTCATTAGTGAAGAAAGGTTCTTTTCAATCTGAGAAAGCCATTCATTTGACTGAGTTTCAGGAAGGAGAGACACATAGGGATATACCAAAATTAGCTGGCTAGTGTCAATGAGGCATGATCAAAGAGTATATGGGGACAGAAGCAGTGATTTAACTTCAGGTTCAGTCCCAGAGGCAAAGACTGAATTGAGGACCAAAGCCAAGGTCACTTACTAGGTACATGAATGGAGCATGCCAAGTGAAGGAAGAAGTCATTAAATTATCAGTTAGCAATGACAAAAAAACAAAGTAGCTAGAAATTGGTCCTTTTAAAAAACTAGGTAGTAACCAGTCAGAATGGCTATTATTAAAAAAATGAAAAATAATAATTTACGCTGGCAAGGTTGCAGAGAAAAGGGAACACTTAGGCACTGTTGGTGGGAGTGTAAATTAATCCAACCATCGTGAAAAGCTGTGTGGCAATTCCTCAAAGAGCTAAAAGCAGAACTACCATTTGACCCAGCAATCCCATTACTGGGTATATATCCAGAGGAATATAAATCATTCTACCATAAAGACAGATGCATGCAAATCTTCACTGCAGTGCTATTCGCAATGGCAAAGACATGGAATCAACCTAAATGCTCATCGATGACAGACTGGATAAAGAAAAAGTGGTACATATACACCATGGAATACTATGCCCTCATAAAAAAGAATGAGATCGTGTCTTTTGTGGGAACATGGATGGAGCTAGAGGCCATTTATTTAGCAAACTAATGCAGGAACAGAAAACCAAATACCCTGGGTCCTCACTTATAAGTGGGAGCTAAATGATGAGAACTTATGGACACAAAGAAGGAAACAACAGACACTGGGGTCTACTTGAGGGTGGAGGTTGGGAGGAGGGAGACGAGCAGAAAAAATAACGGTTAGATACCAGGCTTAATACTTAGGTGATGAAATAATTTGTGCAACAAGTCCCTGTGACATGAATATAACTACATAACAAACCTGCACATGTGCCCCCAAACCTAAAAAAACAAAGTTAAATGAATAAAAATGAAAATATTAAAAATTGGATAATAAAAGTAGCGGGATTTCAGTGGTCCTACTTAAAATCAGAAGATGATCTTACTTTGAAGGGCTTAAGTCATGCCTAGTCACTAAGATATAATTCTGTACCTGAACTGATGAGCTTAAAGCTAGTATGGAAGAAATGACTAGACTTCACGGTCCAGTGAAAAAGCATTTAAAAAATAGGTACAACACAGAGACAGAGAAAAAACCAGACTGATTCTAAATTAGATGATCCCAGATTTTGAAACAAATACCTGCAATAGGGAAGGGTAAATCATCAGGCTTATAAAACTGTATAGATATATTTAAATTGCACTCAGTATGCAATAACTTCATAATTAAACCCTGCTGGGTAAGCTCACTCACCAAAAAGCAGGTTGAGAGTAAACCTGTTGAAAGGGTACAGAGAGTCTTACTTGCAGACACCAAGTTCTGATTGACAAAGATTTCTCCCATTACAAAAATTGTATTTATTTATTCCTATTTATTCAGTAGAAAATATTTTTCATGTACATTTTGAGTTCTAGACATAGAGTGGTAGGCATAATGGACAAGATCCCTGCCCTCACTGAACTTACACTCAATTAGAAAAAGTAAGTCAACAGTCAGTAACAGCACAGTGGGATAATGCAGGGTGCAAGGGAACCTAACCAGAGATATGGGGACGACAATGACTTTCCAGAAGAAATTATACTTAATTTTGGACTAAGGGATTAGTGGGAGTGATTCTAGAAAAAAGAGGCAGGGGGCAGGGTATTCTAAGATCAATGAATAGCATCTGGAAAGACCCATAATCTACTGGAAGTATGATCAATTTTACCAAGTGTCGAATGTTCACTATGTTCAGAGTATCATTTGCAAAGGGTAAGTGGAAAGACATGAGGTTGGCTAGGTTCACAGGAGATAGCACAGGAGAATTTTGTAGGTTAACATATTAGTACCTTTCCTGAGACAAATGGGAAGACATTGATGGGTGCCATCGATGAGTGCCAAGGAAGAAAATGAAATGATCATATTTACATTTTAGGAAAAGTGTTTTGGTTTAGCTCCAGGCTATGTTAGTTTGAATGACATGCGTTATTTCCCTGAAAACAACTGATAAATATCTTTGGTCATCCCAGAATGAGCTAATGAAATTCACTTTCTCAACCTATAAAGCTGAAGCAATCCCCTGAAGGTGACACCACAGATAGAAGCAACTATGTAGTTTCTCTTTTATTACCAAAATATAATATACAGTGACAGTGACTTAGAAATCTCAAGTATTCCATTTAAAAATCTACATCCTCTCCATTTAGTTAATTCTGATTGCAAATTGATCACTAGCTCACATAACTGTTGTTTGTAGACAAAAATGGTGGTTCAAAATAACAAAGATAATGGACATTAGCCTTTTTGGACCAAAATTTTTGGTGGCTTTAACCTTTTAAAATAGAACTTCACATAATAATGTCAACTGCTCATTGAATAGGTTTCAGAAAATATTGTAAAGACTTCATGTGCATTATCTTATAACTTTATGATAATTCTTTGAGGTTAGCACTGGCATTATCCTTACCTCTCAGATAAGAACACTGAGGCTTAGTGAGGTTTCAGTAGCTTGCTGAGGGATGTAGTTACCAACTGCAAGCTTGCCTTCAAACCCATATCTGTCCTATTGCAAAACACATGCTTTTAACCATGATCCAGTTCTGCTTCTTTTTCATAGAGTGATGTGAGAAATGTCACAGTGCAAACTATCTTATCTGGTAATGAAGAAAATCATTGAAGAAAACTGTCCATTTTAACATCAATTATGTTGGAGCTCAAATGTGAATGGACTCTAGAACTTGGTAGAACAACCCTGTTGAAAATGACAAACATATGTAACTGTTTTTAATACCTTTATTTTCATCCTGCACAAGCAAGGATCTGGAAAATCAGACTTAGATAGGGATTTTAGGATTTAGAATTAAGTGACTATATGTATGGGAAGTTAGCCCATAACTTCAGAACAAGAGGTTAGAAAATACGGTAAAAATAGTCAGAAAAAGCACTTAACGAAAAGAGACTAGACAAAATTTTAGTCAAAATTAAAGATGAAACACTTGGTGTCAGCAAGACTGAGCAAGTTCTTATGGTTAAGAAAGTAATGAGAGGCAGAGAAAGAGATTCTGCAGGCAGTTCTTAAGACATAGACCCATATGCCCTGTGTAGAAAACAGTAAGCTGGTTTGGACTCAGCCTCCCATCATATGTAGGAGTTTTATCCATGATAGACTGATAGATTTATCATTCACCTCCACTTCAGGAAAGACACTTCAAATAGATTAGAGCCTTGAGTAGACCAAGGCATTCTCTAAATCCTAGAAAGGCCTATACTGTAAGAGGCACTATAGGAGAAGGGTTTGAGAACAACTTTCTAGAGGTAGACTCCTTAAGTTTGACACACAGTTTCAGCACTACCTGTTTGTCCTTCAGAACCTGCCATATTCTCTTTATGCTTCAGTTCTCTCATCTATAAATTAAGATAATAATATCAATATCTACATCATAAAGTTTATATAAGGAATAAATGAGGAATCCAGTGGAAAACCTATCACAGTGACTTGCACAAAATCATAACCTAAAAATATCATCATCATTGTTATTATTACCATCAACATTTTCATAGTTACATATTTGCATTCTGTAGTTATTACGATACTGCTTCAGAAGACAGAGTTTTTGGTAAATGGAATAGAATTTCAAACAACAATGATAAATAAAGCCTTTGAAAAGCTCAAGGATCTTGAATAAGGCCAGTGTAAACTAAAGTACCAAGCAAATGAGAAAGTGCTGATGAGGTGGTAGATGTAGCAGAAGTCTAATCAGGCATGCCTTGCAATTCTAATGAAAAATTCAGTGTTATTCCAATGGCAGCATAATCATCAATAAACTAGGTTCCTTCCCCAAAGGGGCAGGTGGGCAAATAAGTGGATATGTCAGTGCACTATGATAGCTGTGCTAAAAATTAAAACAGGAGTTTTAGTGCAAAGAGAATGGAAACTTCACTCAGCCTTCAAGGAGCCTTCCACACCTTAAAAGAGAGAGGGAAAATATATCTATAGCTACAATTCCATAAATGGAAAGAAAATAAGGCCTTGACTTGCTTCATGTCTTATCAGAAGATGTTTCCATCCTCTTTCTATGCAAAATGCTTAACATCTGGGTCACTATTACAAAACAACGGTAATTTTATGGAATAAAATTATGAATAACAAGAGTAAATTTGTATTAAGTCCATGCCACTGTAGAATATCAGTGTACATGTTGGTTTCTTTAATTTTCCCACCAACAAATCTCTTGCCAGGAAGTCCCTGCTTTTGAAAGTTTCAGGGTTGAAGACTTTTCATATCATGATAGATTGGAAGGAAACTCAAGTCTATTAATGGTCAGCTGGGCAAAGTAGCGGCAAGCAGATGTACATTTTCACAATACCCTCAAAGGAGAAATTTGAAATTATTACTTATCTCCATTGATGGAGAGAATGGTTTGTAATAGGCAGAGATTTTATGAGTGTTCCTGAAATTCTGAAGCTCGGAAAGTGCCATCTTCAGACTTCTTATATCTTGTCATTTTGAAAGCGTAGTTCAGCCAAGTATGTTGGCAGTTTAGCTGGAAACTTGATCTCAGGCTCAGATGCCAGCTAGTATGGTCCCAGGGTCCAGAGGACTGGCAAGGTTATCATAATGAACGACATCTGGCTCTGGCATTAATGAAAAACATTTGAGTTTTGGACTCAGCCAAAGCCACTCACTGAAGACATCAAGCAGTTTAAATATGTCTTAATGTCAGGAGGTAAGTATCTGAGGCTCCCAGTAGTAACAAGATCCCAAATCATGTAGAGATGTCTTACACAAGAATTCAGCAAACATTTTATTCTTATTGCTCACCACCTGCAATGAGCCTTCCACTCCAGACATTTTAGCTTGAGTAGACTTCCATATATGACAGGTACAGTTTTACTCTCCTACCTGGACTCCTGCTGGTCAATCCTCCTCTCTAGTTCTCAAAATCCTGACAATCCTTTTAGATCTGGCTCCAGAGCTATTTCCTATATGGAAAAAGGACTTAATTTCTCCATCCTACAGTAGGGCAATTGCCTTCCTCAGAACTCCCTCATCATGTAGTTTCTAGGACTAGAAGAAAACCTCAACCATACCTACGATGATGTAAGTTAATACATACAAAATAGCAACCATAAATGTGTATTCACAAAATAAGCTGTCAGACAAAATTAGCAATTTTCTAGCTTTTTCCATTAAATATATGGTTACCAGATAATGTTCTGTCTTCAATGAGCACTTTTATTAGCACATAAGAGGTATAGGTATTAATGGTTTGGTTAAAAAATGTGTTGAACAAAAGCTTCAGTTAATAAATAAATCATTGTCACTTTTAGTATTTTCTGGGAATTGGAGAAATGCCAACTTTGAGATATTTTAAATATGAGATATCTCAGTATATCCTATAGAATACCAGCGTTTGCCCTTAACATATTGGGACCCAGTGACCTAGATTCTTTAAGCCTGCGTCCAGATCTGTCCAGTCATATTTGTTATGCTTCATCCAGATACGGACTGAGCTTCCTGCCCCTAAAGTACCTGCATTTTTGCCTGACTGATCAGTTGGCAGGCAGACAGGCTGTTGGACTTTTTGATGGGCCAACTGTCAAGTTCCACTGGAAATATATAAACTCAATAGAAATAGGTAAAAATATAGTATTTTAGTAAGTCCTGGAAAGAAGACCTCTCTAGAGACAAGAGTAGAATGTTTCTAGCATTTTTTTGAGGGGAGGGGACCCAAAATTGACATTCATTTACATATCATACATGGTGGGAGATACAATGTTGATGTTACAACTATCTACCATGATTGAACTGATCCATTCCAGGATTTAAACTAACACACGAATGTGTTTTCCTCATTAGTTATTGGCATGGACACATGACAAAGGGCTGCTTGTCATGTGGTTAGGTAGAATGTTGTCTTTGCAAATGGCTGCTCAAACCAAATGCTCTCCCCACCCCTCCTGCTCCACCCAAATCCCAGGAAAAATACGTCTGGTAGGAAGGATATGATCAAAGATAAAGGATTTAAATACACATAGGTACACACACATACACATGCATGCACACACCACACACACACTCACATATAACCTGAGGTTTTGTCTTAAGAGAATTCAGTTCTTTTTAAAAAGTACCATCTTTACACTGAACAAAACAAATAAGATTAGGGATTTGTGTATTTGCTTTTAACAGATCTTCCTAAAATATACATTCTCTAAATGTGGAAGAGGCAACTAGTAGCATCTGTGCCCACAACATGAACCTGGTAACATAAAATGTGTTCATGGACAAACAGGAGGAGCTTTTATTGAAATCCATAGAGTGCCCTGCCTTGGGGCTGAAGGAAGTAGCTAGGACCTGTTGGGGACCTGTGGCTCTTTGTCTTGTCAGAAGGCCAATTAAAGTTGGAATTCAGAGTATCTGTGGTCTCCAGCAACAACTCAAGGCTGACTCTTGACTTAGGACTCGGTGAACTATAGGAAACCAAGGGTTAGACAGAAATCAGTTGGCAACTTGGCTGAGACATTGCTCCTCATCAATCAACTCCCAGAAGCATGGAAGGACATTTCTTCTCTACTTCTCATATTTGGTTTGAATCAATTAATTTGTAATACTCCAGGACCAGGAAAACAGGCTAAACATTTTATTTTTTTCAGCCACAGCTTTTTCTCCTAACCCTCCATCTCTCTATCTTGAAAACATAATATCTACCACATTTTCATCACATTACTCTACCCAGATGATAACTCAGTGGTATAAGTGCCATTCCAAGTATCATTTAAAATAGATGAGTATATGTATTTGATAAAGGATGATTATACAGTTATATATAGTATGGAATCTAGAGGCATGACCCTTGGCTGGATTAAATTGTATCCTCTAGTATTTTTGAGAAAGTCATTTAAATTGCATTGGCCTCTATTTATCTGTAATAATAGGAAAAATACTTTCAGATCTACTGTTAGGGTAATAATTAAATGAAGTCATAGTTAAGAATTATTTTTTAATCGAAGCACCAAGATAATAAGGGATTATCATGAAAATTATAAAACAAAGATTATTGAGAATGGTTACGATATTCAGTTCTAGAGGTTCTCATCAACAGCACTGAATTCAAGTCCTAGGACTGTCTGCTTCTCATTAGCTGTGTGAACTTTATAAAGTCTCCAAACTTCAACACTGGCTGCCTCATTTGTAAAAAAGGAATGATAATAATTCTACCTCACAAGAGTTATTTTATCAGGTTTAAATTACATAATGAAATTAAGCTCTTAACACAGTGCCTGGCAAGGAGTAAGTGCTTAATAAATTATCAGCTAGTATCCTATTGGGAAACATATGGCTCATACAGTTTAGAATAATTTGAGGAAGGTTCAGTAAAGGGGCAATATGCAAAAAGTGCAGAGCTGTTAGGTAACTACAACAGATAGTGCAGAGATATTACCATCACTATATGGGAAAAAATGAAGGTGTATGGAGGTACCTGACCCAGAGGAAGGGATTAAGAGAGAATTGCCTTAAGAAGAGCTAAGAACTTTGATGGAGGGACATTTTAGCTCAAAGAGACCTTGCATAGACCTCAGTCTTTCCTCTTCTTGTAATCTCTAGCTCTGTTCTCCATTGACCAATAAAACTGGAACTTTGAAGGCAAGGAAGCCTAATGCAGTCCAGAGTTCAGTAACTTTTTTTCTGTAAAGAGTCAGATAGTAAATACTTTTGACATGCAAGTCATGGTCTCTTGAAAACAGCCAATGACATTATGTAAATGATGGGTGTTACTGTGTCAATAAAACCTTAATTACCTAATGAGGCAACAGTTTACAGACACCTGATATGGTCCATACAAATCGGATTCCTGATGCAGAGGAGAAAACTGGAAAATTGATCAGAGGGGCAGATGAAGGATATCCACTTCAAGATAATGATAGCTGTCTTAACTGTTATGCAGGCTCTATTATGAATATCATTTTAACTATACATGAGTTGAAGACATTAGCATCTTGTTTCAGCTATATAATGGCTTTTGTTTAACCATGCCAATTTTATATGGGTGTACTACAGAAAACTACAAATAATCAAAGCTATATAAGCTCCATGAAGGTAGAGACTACATTTTATTCACAACTGTAAATCCTAGGCCTAGCTCAGTGTTTTGGTGTATTGCAGATGCTCAATAAATATTGGACAAATTAATGAATCCCAATTTGTACTAGATGTCCTGAAAAGGATGAAGTCATCATCATTTTTTATAGAAGTATAACATACATAGAAAAATACACACATTTTAAATATACGGGCTCAATAAATCTTGACAAAATTAATACACCCATTTAATTATCATTCAGATCAGAAAAGAGAGTAATACCAGCATCTCATAAAACTTCTTGACCTTCTTCCAAGTCACTATCCCTTTTCCCCAAAAGTAACTACTGTTTTTATTTCTATCATCGTAGATTAGTTTTGTCTTTTTGGTTTGTATCAGGTTTCTTTCATTCAACATTGTGTTTGTAGATTCATAGGTGGTGTTGTAACGAGCAGCAATTTGTTCATTTTCATTGTTGTATATTATTTCATTATATGACAGAGCACTATTTATTTTTCTAGTCTATTATATGGGCATATGAGTTGTTTCCAGGTTTTAGCTACTACAAAGATGGCTTCAATAAGAATGTTTGTGCGTGTATTTGGTTGCCCATATGACTACATTTCTATTGGAGATACGCTTAGCAGGGGAGATAAGTTGGAAAACATGGCAGGAGCTTGTTTGGCTTTGGTATATACTACTGTAAAGCCCAAATAACAAAGTGACTGTCTAAAAGAAAATGATATTTATTTGGGATTGAGCATTGCAGTGGGAATATAATGGATACATTCAGGGAGGTAAAGGAAGACAAGAGTTTTTAAAGGAAAAATGAGGAGAGTTACATGAGTTGTTTTGAAACAATTATCCTTGGCTATAAGGATTAATAACAAGTTTGAGGTCAGTCCAAGTTTGAACAGGCAGTTGCTGGGCAGATATCCTCGTAGAAGCATTTTTGTGTGTGTGGAAGGGTTGCTGTGGCATTTGTGCAATGTTGTGGTTTATGCAGTCTTTTGTGAAAGTTCCTATTACTAGGCATACTTGCATGAGACTCATCCCTTCATGGCCTTGCCTGTTCCTATTTTTCAGGGTTTTGATACAAGTGGCTCCATTTGATTCTGACAATTTTCACACTACCAAATGGTTTTCTACAGCAACACTAATAATTTGTGCCCCACTAACAAGTGTATAATATGCTTTACATCTCAGCCAATACTTAGTATTATTCAACTGTTTAATTTTAGCCATTCTTTCAGGGATGTAAGAGTAACTTTCTGTGTTGTCTTTCCCTTTTGAGTAATGAGGATAAAATCCCTTCATTATGCTTGCCGGCCGTGTGGATAACCTCTTTTGTGAAATGCCTCTTCAACTCTTTCTATTGAGTTTTCTGTCCTTATCTTAGTATTTAGAGGCATTTAAAAAAATATTTTGGATATGTGTTTTTATTCATATATATATATTAAAATATCTTTTCCTACCCTGTTTCTTGCCTTTTGACTTTCTCAATGGTATATTCTGAAGATCAAAAATTTTTATTCCAATGTTGCCTGATTTACCAATTTTTCCTTTATGGTTTCTTTTTATGTGCTCTAAGTATTTGTATACCCTAATAATGTTAAAATATTTTTCTACGTTAACTTCTAGAAACTTTATTGTTTCTACATCACCCCCAAAATATATTTGTATGTATGTGTATATGTGTGTGTGTGTGTGTGTGTGTGTATATGTATATATACACACACTCATTCTAAAGAAATATACTTTTGTGTATGGCGTGAAGTAAGGATCAAGAGTCAGTCTTTTCTTATGCATATCTAGTTGACTTCTAATCATTTATTGAAAAGACCATTTTTTACTCATTGTGCAGAAATCCCAGCTTTATCATAGATCAGGTGACTGTATACATGTGGACTATATCTACATTTTTTATTTTGATCAATTGGTTTACTTGCCTAAGTTACACCTTAATTATTAAACCTTCATAAGTATCGATATCTCAAACTCTCTTGATTTTCTTAGCAATTCCTGGCCCTTGGCATTTCCAAATATATTTTAGGATCAGCTTTTAAATTTCTATCAAAATATGACAAATTGTTTTATTATGATTACATTGAATCTTTAGATGTTTGATAAGAAGTCTTATTTTTGTGGTAATAATAATGAGACTCCTAATACTTGAACATGGTATACACCCCTTTATGACTTCTTTAATATTTTATAGTTTTCTGTTTACACATTCACAATATATTATAGATATTTCTAGGTATTTGGTATTTCAAGTACTATTATCAATGGTATCATTTAAAAATGTTCATGAGTTTCTGCTTTCAGTCTATCAGTATGAAAGTGATTTTTGTATAGTGGTGTAATGTCACGCAATTTTACTGAATTCAATTACTACTTCTGTAGAGCCTTTTAGATTTTCCATGATGATTAGTCTGTTTGAGCTGCCATAACAAAATACCACAGACTAGGTGGTTTAAACAACAAAAATTTATTTTTTCATGCACTGGAAACTGAAAGTCTCCAAGATTAAGGTGCAGCCCTGGTTTCTTTCTAGTGAGCCTCCTGGCTTGGAGACGATGCCTGCTTGCTATGTCCTCATGCGGCCTGTCCTCTCCATGTACGTAGAGACAGACAGAGTGAACAAATGGCTCTGGTTTCTCTTCTTCAGGGCCCCACCATTATGACCTCATTGAATCTTAATTACCTTCTCAAAGCCCCTATCTCCAAATATAGTCATGTTGGGTGTTAGGGCTTCAGTATCTGAATTTGGGGAGAACATAAGTCCATGACACATGTGTACAAAACTTTCACTGGTAAATAATGACAATTTTTGCTTTTTTCAATCTTCATGCCTTAGTTTACTTTTTTAACTTATTGCACTGGCTAAGGCCTCCAGGATAAAGTTGAATAAGAACAATGAGAGCAAATATTTTTGCTACCTACCTAATCTCTGTGGTAAATCTTTTAATATTTTCATTCAAATGATGTTTGCTATAGATATTTCATAGATACTCTTTATCAGAAAGTTTGCTTTCATACCCAATTTGTTCAGCACTAATGAGTATTGAATATTATCACTTTTTTATACCTAGTGAGATGACCATAAGAATTTTCTACTTTCTTTATAAAGGTTATGAATTTTATTGATTGTTTGAATGTTAAGTAATTGCATTTCTGTAATATAGTTTGGAATATAGTGAAGTCAGACACTATTCATTATCCTTTTAATACACATACAGATTCAATTTCTTAATATTCTGTTGCAGTTTTTTTGCATTTTTTATCATGAAAAATTGTCATGTAAGTATCTTTTTGCAGTAATACTAAGAGTATGCTGGCCTCACAAAACAAGAGCTGTTTCCTACTTTTTCTAATCTCTGTGTGTATTTGAGTAAGATTAGAACTATTTCTTTTGTTAAATACTTGGGGGGGAAATGGCCCTTGAAGCCACAAGCACTTGGAGATTTCTTTTTGTTAGAGATTTTAGTTACAAAATTAAATGTCCCCAAAGATAGAAGACTAAACGTATTTCAATTTCTTTTTACATCAGTTATACCAGTTTGGGTAAGTAATGTTTTCCAAAGAATTTTTTCCATTTCATCAAACTTTTCAAATATCAGCATACAGTAGTTAATAATATCTTCTTCTTATCGTTGTAATATTTTAAGGATCTGCAATGATATCTTTTTACATTCCTGATGTTGGTAATTTATGCCTTATTATTTTTGGTTGTTTTTCATCAGCCTTGCTAGAACTTTATAATCTTTGTAATCTTGAAGGATGACTCCCCAAAATACTTTCATATCTTAAACTCTTTAAAAGTGACTTTGTTTGGACAGAGGTAATTAATTAAGGATCTCAAAATGATATCATCTTAGGTTATCCAGGTGAGCTCCTAAATCCAATGACAAGTATCCTTAAGTAACAGAAGAAAAGACAGAAGACCGTGTGAAGAAGGAAGCAGATTGAACTTATGCAGCCATAAGCCAGGAAAAAACTGCAATGCTCTAGTTAGATTTTTAAAGCCATTTCTAGATCAGTTTCACAATACCCAGATAATACACTTTTAAATCATTTCAATCCACTAAAATCTGTTGAAACTTCATTAATGGCCAGCACATAATTAGTTTTGATGAGTATTCAATTAAAAACAATGTATACTGCATTCTGCAGTTACAGGTTTTGTTGTTTCTATTTATACGTGGTAAAGTTTGCTAATCATGCTTTTCAGATCTTCTAAATCACTGTTGATATTTTGGATTATTTGTAATGTCAGATACTGAGAGACCTGTTAAGCTCTCCAACTCTGATTTTTTTTTTTTTTCCTATTGGAGATGGGGTCTCACTGTTTCACCCAGGCTGGCATGCAGTGGTGCAATCTCAGCTCACTGCAACCTCTGCTTCTTGGGCTCAAGCCTTCTCCCACCTCAGCCTCCCAATTAGCTGGGACCAATGGCATGTACCATCATGCCTGGATTTTTTTTTTTTTTTGGCAGAGACCATGTTTCCTCATGCTGCCCAGGCTAGTCTTGAACTCCTGAACTCAAGTGATCTGCCCACCTTTGCTTCCCAAAGTGCTAGGATTATAGATGTGAACCACCATGCCCCACTTCCAAATCTGATTTTAGATTTTTCTATTTCCCAGTTAGTTCTGACAATATCTCATTTGTGTATTTGTAGGTTTTATAATGTGCATAAAAATTTATAGTTGTTATGTTCTCTGGACAGACCTTTTATCAATATGAAAACAATCTTTTTGTCTTTAATAAATGCATCATACCTTAATGACTTACTGCATCTGATATAAACATATTCACACAGTTTTCTTTGGTTAATGTTTGTGTAAAACTTTTTTATATCTATTTTCAACATTTTTATACCTTATCTCTGTAAATTTCATTTTATAATTTATTCAATATTATAATTTTTGCATTTTAATTAGAATAATCTTTCTAAATAAAATGTAGTTCCTAGGGATTTAAATTTACCTTGTCACAATTTGATCTGTCCTTGACTCATTCCTATTATGTTCTTTCTCTCCTTTCTTGCTCACTTTGGAGTAGTCAGGACTATTATTATTACTATTACTATTATTCTTTTTAGTGTATTTTCTGTTCTACTAGCTATACACTACATATTATTTTACCACTACTTCAATAGTTTACCTTACAGAAGTAGTTTTCAAAGTGTCTTATTTAAAAAAATGGCATCTGCAATTTTTAGCAGGAATGCAAACTTTTGACCCCACCCCACCCCTCAAAAAGTTAAATGAGAAACTTTGAGGGTGGTGTATAGCACTCTTGAAGAAGCCCTTCATATAATTCTAAACAACTCTAAAATTTGAAAATCACTGCCCTGCAGATTAAATATGTATCTTTGACTTATTAGAGTTTAATATAATACATAAGGACGTTAACAACTTAAGGTCTATTTATCCCTTCTCTATCCTCTTGTGTATTATTGTCATATATTTTAATTACACAAACATTTTAAACAGACTCATTTAATAGAGTCTGCAGTCATTTGGAGTCATGCACACATTACTTTGTTTTTTCTCTCTGTATTAGTCTATTCCCACATTGCTATAAAAAATAGCTGAGACTGTGTAACTTACATTAAAAGAAGATATTTAAATGGCTCATGGTTCTGCAGGCTATACAGGAAGCATGATGCTAACATCTGCTCCGTTTCTGGGGAGGCCTCAGAAAACTCACTGTCATGGTGGAAGGCAAAGGGGGAGCAGGTATGTTACATGGCCAAAGCAGGAGCAAGCAAGAGAGGGAGAAGGTGCTATGGACTTTTAAATGACCGGATCTCCCACACACACAGGTACACACAGAAAAATTTCATTAAGTATTGTGAAGATAGTACCAAGGGGGATGGTACTAAACCATTCATGAGAAATCTACCACTATAATCCAATCACCTCCCACCAGGCCCCACCTTCAACACTGGGAATTAGATTTCAATATGAGATTTGGGTGGGGACACACATCCAAACTACGTCACCCTCCATACTCACAATTACCTGAGTGTCTTCTCACCTGCCAAACCTCTAAGGCTGGGCATGCACAGCATTAGAAATCATCACATAAGAATTGTATGTAAAAGATGGAGCTCAGGTAGACACAGAAAACGTAAGTAATGTTAATGATTAGGAGACTCGTGCTACTAGACATCTATCCCTGTTGCACTGTCTTAGCTCCATTAATTTATTCTCATAGTGTCATGAAGAGTTGCTTACCATCAGTTAAAGAGAAAAACCTCAGGTATACTCTACAGATAATTTTGCATTATATGCCAGTGCCAACTGAAATTCAATTCGTCTAGTAGAGTCCTACAACCCAAGCATGAGTGTCTCTAAAAATACAGTAGTGAAAGGATATTTTTCGTTTGGAGAGAATACTGATCAATGTATTTTACTGCTTATTTTATCTAGACATATAGTAGCAGAAGCATGGATATATTGATTTCTGGACATTATAGAGATCTTAAAATGCCTTAATTTCCTTAATTGTATTTTCCCTTTTGCAGTGATATTAATGTCATAATAATAATATATAACAACAAACAACAGAGTAACCAACAAGCTTAACACCTGAGAAAAGATAGGTGCCTCCAATAAGAAACAAATATGAGCACTTGATTACCTAGGGCATACATAGCACAGACCAACATATAATCACCTTGAAAGTGGATGAAAAGAATGCAGCTGAGACATTTATCAAATTACTGAAGACCAAGTGTGAACACTAGTGAAGATCAATTGTGGTTGGAGAGATGAAGAACAATAAAACTCTAACCCCAGGACAGGTACAAGATTACTGAGAAAGCTTCACCCCACAAACTCAGGGGTGAGCCATAACGACAGAATTTTCCCGCTGTTAAAGCAAACTGAATATGACCTGAGAAGGACTTCTATATTTGAGTCCTTGTGGACTAACTGCAACCTAGCTTAACAGGTAAACAAGATTGAAAACCCAACTTAGGAGTATGTGCCTGTAATTATAGCTGAGTCTTGGCCAATTGCAGTGTAATAGAAACAAGCAAACTGAATATGGCCAGAGAAGGACTTCTATATTTGAGTCCTTGTGGACTAACTGCAACCTAGCTTAACAGGTAAACAAGATTGAAAACCCAATTTAGGAGAATGCGCCTGTAATTATAGCTAAGTCTTGGCCAATCGCAGTGTAACAGAAACTTTGAGAATAACCTTCTACCAACCCATCCCCCACGGAGAGGATGCCTGGCGGAATTTGAGGCATGTGGTGCACTGAGAGCAGCCACTGTAACAACCAAACTGAAACCCAACTCAGTAGTGGGGGATTCAAACTCCCACTATGCTACTTCTGATTCCTTTCTGCATTTCTGTTCTTCCCTTTGGAATTACCTCCTCCTCCTCCTCGAAGACCATATGTTAGTATTTAAGTGTAGATCTGTTTCCAATTATTTCTATAAGATTTATTTATTTTTATCTGAAAACAGCTTTATTTATTCTTAATTTTCAAAATACTATCCTGCATGGCATCAAATTCTGCTCTTACAGTTACTTTATTTTAGGATTTTAGAAATGCCATTTTCTTCCAGCATTCATCATTTCTGTTGACTAATAAGCTATAATTCTTATGGTTACTCCTTTGGTAGCAAGATAACTTTTCCTCTGGCTGCTTTAAGATTTTATCACTGTCTTTGTTTTCCATAGCTTTACCCCTGACTGAGGTTTATAGAACTTCTTTGGTTTTTGAGTTAAAAGTTTTTTTAATTATTTTTGGAAAATTATCTTTCTTCATTTTTCAAATATTATTTTCACTTCATTCTCTCCTTTCCGCTGGTACTTTAATGTCATGTAGATTAGGCCTTTTCACTATATGCTAAATGCCACTAATGCTATTTTGTATATTTTATTTTTTCTCTGTGTTTCAGATCAATTTTTTTTCTCTGTTCTATTAATCTGTATTACAGGTAACTAATCTTCTCTTTGGTTTGTCAAATCTGGTATTACAGGAATCTTTACTTTCTTAATTTTAGTTATGTCATATTTTGGCCTCAAATTTTTATTTAGTATTTAAAATATTTATTGATCGGGCATGGTGGCTCATTCCTGTAATCACACTTTGGGAGGTCAAGGCAGGCAGACCATCTGAGCCCAGGAGTTCAACACCAGCCTGTGCAACATGGCGAAACCTCATTTCTATAAAATATAGAAAAATTAGCCAGGTGTGCTGGTGCATGCCTGTAATCTCAGCTACTCAGGAGGCTGAGGTGGGAGAATCCCTTGAGCCATGGAGGTAGAGGCTGTAGTGACCCAAGATCACGCCACTGCACTCCAGCCTGGCTGACAGAGTGAGACCCTGTCTCAAAATGGAAAATAAAAAAAAAAAAAGATTTCTATTCACTTGTGACATCCTCCATCTTGCCATCTGCTTTCTTAGACATATTAATCATAACTATTTTTAAGGACACTATTTCTCTCACCTAGTTTTTTTCTATTAGTATTATCTTTTTGTGTCTTTTGGTTAGCTTTGTAATTTTTAATGCACTTATTTTAAATAAAGTAGTTCCAGAAGTTCTAGATGAGTCTTCATGTCTAAAAGTCAAAAAATAAGTCACCTTAATCCAATAGAGCATAAAATATTTCAAAGTTGAATGTCATTTTTTTTTGTCAGTTCTAATCTATCTCTGGTTTACTTTTACTCCTATGATGTAATCTTTCAGGGACCCCAGCTGAAAGCTTGGGTTATCAGGGTCCCTCTTCTTAGTCAATAAAACTCCAACATTTAGGTTTATAGCCTGTAAGACTTCCAAAAATTCCAATTATCTCCTTAACTACTTAATTACCCCCCTTTAACTTGACTTCTTCATATGTAAGTCCATGTTGCTTATGTTTGGCAAATGTGATGAGGATGAGAGAAGTTTGGGATGTCGACTTCACTTTTCTGTGCTTGCTTTTTGTCCTGTATCTTGATTCATCAAGTTTGAACTGCTTAGGCAGCCCTGAGCTTCATTTTTAAAAAAATATTCACAAACGCATGAGACTGTCAAAAAGCTGTTTTGAACTTCTTAGCTTCTTAGTAGCAACTTACTACTCAGCATCTCAACCTCTTGAGTCATGGCTTTTAGGCATCAGTGAATCTCTCAGAAAGACAGGGTAATATGTTCCATTCACTTAGCACACTTCCTTTCTCTGAGATGTAATCCTTCTATGCAGATGCCTTAATATTTCTCTGATGCCTTAAAACAATGTATTTTAATTACTCTGTCCATCTTTTTCTGTTGTTTTTGATGGGTGGATTCATCTCCTAGCTAGAAGTAGAAATTCAGACAAACTTTGATTGGGAAGTTCTTGAGAGAAGAGAGAGAAAATTGGAGCTTAGTAATAATTATGTAGCATAAAGATAGTGAGAAATATTGCAAAAAGGTGAATCAGTATTGAAAAAGTTTCAGAGGCAAAACTAAGTCTGTCGTGGTAAAGGGTATGTGTTAGAGACAAGATGTGGCAGGCAGTCAGTTATTGATTGAACACCAGCTACTGGGCTACATGCCAATAGAATATAAGGACATAGTGCCTTGCTTCTGGGACTTGTATCATTGGAGAGGAGATAATAGATGTTACCAAACAACTGTAAAGCAAGGTTTCATAGATATATGTCTTATAATATTTAATATATTTTTTTATTTTAAGGGAATTCTGATAAGGGAGAAAACAAGGATGGCATTTGAGATGGGACAAGAAAAAAATGCTGTTTTTACCAGGCAACAAGGAAGGAACGCAGAGCATATAGGATAAAATAAGGAGAGGGGACAAAAAGTGTGGTATAGTGTTTGAGTGGTTCTCAAACTTCAGCATGCATTATACTCACATGCAGGGCTTAAAATAAAGACTTCTGGGCTCCATCTCCAGAGTTTCTGATGCAACAGGTCTGGACTAGGGCCAGATAATTTGCATTCCCAACAAGTTCCTAGGTATTGAACACTGGTGTTCAATCATCAAATGCTGATGCAGTTGATGCAGCTGATGCTGCTGATCTGAGAGCCACATTTTGGGAATCACAAAATGTAATATAATAATATTACATTATAATATAATATAATTATAATGTAATATTATTACATTATATGTAAATAATAGCTGACAGAAAGGCAAAAATGAATTTTTTAAAAAGTACTTGCTTCAAAGAATTTATAATGTGCTTAATTTGGCGCAAGCACGGGGCATGGGAATAGAGTTCTGCAGGTAGGATCATAAGTAATTTGTGATGAGAAAAAAGAAGAAAATGTAATTTGCTAAGAAATGTGATGGCCGTGCAACTAGTAAGAATAATTACTTTATAAATCATATTTCCTGAGCCAGCATCTCGTTATCTTGATAACTTTGTAAATAGTGCAGTTTTCCTATCCAGTATTTCTACTGAAATCCAGGCTGATTATTTTAAGAGTTGTTAGTAGCACTCCATGGTAATTGAACATATTAATAATTATGAGGAACAGAATAGCTATACAGCATTTTTGCTTTAATTATACACCATGTGACTGTGACTGTCCACATTACTGGGACAGGTTTAGTTGAACTATCCCTTCTGATGTAATGAATCTAGGTGAAACAAACTTCCTTTAATATTTCAGAAACATCAAATTATACTTAGATATAGCAAAGTACTTATATTTGAAATCAACTTCAGAAACATCAAGTTATACGTAGAAATAGCAAAGTACTTATATTTATATGTTTACAGAAAATGAAAAAAGTATTGTTTTGGTGTTAAAATTAACAATAAAGGAAAAACAAATAATCAGCACACTTCTCTGTACAATTAAAAGGTGAAGTTTATTTTAAACATTGAATACAAATTTGATTGTGGAAAAAATGGCCAACTTCCTATTCTTCCTTCTTTGCTTGGAAAAGTCTAAGTGTCTTCGATAATTATAAAACTATTTTCTTTAAGTAAAATGCATGTGATTGTTTTAGGAAAGCATGGCATCTTTAAAGAAGGCACAAATATTCTAGCAAGTCTCCTAGCTTGTCCTTCC
This sequence comes from Symphalangus syndactylus, assembly GCF_028878055.3. NCBI lineage: Eukaryota > Metazoa > Chordata > Mammalia > Primates > Hylobatidae > Symphalangus > Symphalangus syndactylus. Next base: position 26,676,065 of record NC_072428.2, on the reverse strand, counting down.
AGGCTAGCCTAACAGCTGGTGATGGGTTAACCTTCACCATTTCTGAAAATTCTTGTATAGATAAAAATCACAGTGGAAATCACCAGAACTCAGTACATTAGTACATTAACAATTTGAAAAAGGTAATGAATCTGGGGATAGAATAGATGAAAACCTGGGGAAATGTCAATTGTTGTAACATCAATAATGAAATTCATTCTATTCAGATATAGATGAGATTCAGTGAACCAAGTCTCAGCTCTTCAAAATGATTCTAAAATGTCCAATAGTTTCCATCCCCCTCAACCTGAGTCTGATCTGCTAGCAGTGAAGGAAAGGCAAATTAGATTTTTAAGCTTTAAGTGCCAGGTCAGCAAATCCCTTATTGGTTCTTGGCTATTTTAAATAATTTAATGTGTGCTTTTATTAAGCAGACATTAAAGACACAGGAAGTAAAATACTCCCTGGAATGAAGAACCATTCTTATTCAATCAAAATAGAATGTGCTGCTTTTTGTAGTAAATCATCAAATTGTTTGTGGTTACATAGAAATAATTCAGAGAGTCCTAGAATTTACCACCTCTTTCAACACTGTATTAAAAAGCACATTGTGTCTTCTCAGAATGTTCCAGTCTTTGATGACCAAGCAAACACAGTCAGGCCTCTTGGGGTTGATGGGGAACTATTCTCTCTGGATCACAGCTCATGAAGCTGTCTGGTAACATTCCTGTTATCATTTTCCCACAGGAAAAGCAATCAATCTATAAAATAAAGTTTCCTCTCACTTTCTATAGCTTAACTAGATGTGTTAGGGAGTTGAACTGTATGTTTATTAAATTCAACATGTGTTGAATAGTCTTATGTTTTACCTTCTTTATATATAAAGCACATTAAAATATGAAATTTTTTTCTCTGCCACAAACATTGTTTTACTAGTGTAGAGTCCTTGATGAATGTTTTCTATGAATGAGAATTCTTTAATATGCAAAGATTCTATACTCTGTCAATTCTGGATATGGCAAACTAGTTTTTTAAAGGGCTAGACAGTAAATATTTTGAATATGTAGCTATACCATCTCTGTCATAACTATTTAACTCTGCCACCATAGCAGCATTGAAATCAGAATCAGATAGACTTGAATTTGGCATCCAGTTCTCCCATGACATAACTTAGGCTAAGTTATTTACTGTCTTTGAGCCATAATTCATCTGTAAAATGGAAGCAAGATCTTTCTCATAGGCTTGTTAAGGAGCTTGCTACTGAGTCCCTAGTATATGCCAGGGACAGCACCACACAATTTCACCAAGTACCTCATTCTCACAATAGTGGTGTGTGAGGTAGGATTAGCTCCTTGGAGAGTTATGGCAATAGGTTCAGTGAGATTAGCTCTGGGTCATACCACTAATACAGACCTGGGGTTCTGAACCAACATTTCTGAGACTTCAAAGTCCTTTGTTCCTTTTAATCTGTGTTACCTGGTTGTCACTATACTGCCTATTAGGAATGAAAGGGCATATTAAAAAAAAAAAAAGTGACTAGCACATTTTGTACCCTGTGTTAGATGCTAAATAAACATTGGTTTTCTTTCCCTCCCTAGAGAGGCTACCAAAATTTGTTAATGGCAGCACTACAAAGACAGCCTGATAAATCTTCCTGAGGAGAGGAGAGAGGGGGGAAGATACCTATCACATAATATTGACAGCAACTGAGTAGAAAATTCAGTAGTTGTCTAGCTCTCACGCAAGAGCAGTTTCTGATGGGCAACAAAATAGGGCTTGAAACCTGAAGCCTGGCTGCAGCCACAAAGTCTCCACAGAGAATATGTGTCTGTTAGATTTTAAATCCCAGATCCCATATCAAGCATATAGCATTCTCATTACTTTCAGCAGCCTTGGTTCAGCATGCCCAGGAATTAAGAATATGCTGTTCTCTCCTAAGCTTGTCTTTTGCTGAAGCAGCTCTGAGATGAACCAGAGTATATGGCAAGGGCAGTGGAAGAAAAGGAGGCTTATAGATTCAGGCCCCTGAGTACCAGTGGTTCTTCTTAACCCTGAAGAACATCCTCTTGTTCTTTGCTTTTAAAAAGAAGACTTTTGATGGGTTTGACATTCCTTCTTAGGAAGCATGCTGTGGGGCTCCAGAGAACATAATTACAATTACACAAGACAAGTGGACATTTTTAAAGGACTATTACAAAGATGCCATACTAGTCATGGGGACTAGACCTTGTTGTGCCAACAAAACAGGCCTGAAATCTCAGTGATATGATAAAACAGTTGCTTCTTGTGCTTGTAAATTCTGCTTCCAGCAAGTGGAGTGACTCTGGGGAAGCTGGTTGTGGCAGTGACTCAGGATCCAGGCAGTTTCCATACAGACTCTTAGATGCTTTGGTCCAGAGGCGATATGCATTACTCAGATTTACAGCCCTTGCCCGGAGTCACTTGACCTCTCCTCATTACAAAGAGAGTCAAAAAACAATGGAGAGTAAGCGAGCTGAGACTAATGTGTGGAAATTCAGTCAGCCATAAATGTCTCTGCTAGAGATGAGCCTGCTAACTCTCAGTGCAATGGAAGTAAACCTTTTTCTGAATACAAAACCATTCAGTGTTCTTCACATTGTCTTTAAATTCCAATAGAGGACTACAGTGTATGACGAAATGCTATTGAGTAACTCATTATGGCAAACATGAATCGCCTTAGGCATGGGTGAATTTGCCCTAACTCTTCTTTTCTGCCCAATGCCTTAATACCTGAGAGGTGGCATGTTTGTGTTGTTCCATGAGGCAGAAGCAAGACCAATGATATTACTGGGAGATAGGCTTTGCCTTTATGTCAGTGAAGAAAGTCTACTTTGAGCCTAATTCATGTTTTGATTGACTAGTGGAGAAATAGCAAAGGGAACTCTGGACTTAAAGCTTAGGTTCTGAGCACATTTTTTTTTTTTGGTGGGGGAGGAGGATTGTTTTTGTGTTTTCCTAGTAGAAAGGCAGGAGGGTCTGACTGGATCACCAGAATCCTCAAAGACAGGGCTAAAGGAAAAGAGTTTGTCTTCTACTCTTCTCTGGTATAAAGTTAGGTAGGTCATTCTCAGGATTTTATCTGAAAGACAGTGTTAGAGAAAAACACCCAAAGTATCTTCTAGGCAAGAGAACCAGGAGAGAGTTGAGGAATTGGGAGGAGCTCAATGTTAGAATGGGGGAATCTGAACAAATTACTCTGGTGGACTAACTTTCTCAGCTTTTTCTTTCTTTTCTTTTGTTTGTATAGGATAAGACCATTTAAAGGGACCAAAAATGGATGAACATACTGGGCACTATGAACTAAAAGATCTTTGGCTAAAGAAGAGATGAAGACTCATTCAACTCCTACAAGTGAGTTAAGGAGCTCTGAGAAGGCAAAGCCAGCCCAGGAGGGTGGGCAGATTAAGAACAATGTGCCTTGTCTTGATACACAGTTGTGGTATAGGTAACAAAATCTGAGTATCCAACCTAAGATGTTACCCCTCACCAGAACACCTCCAATCCCTCCCTGGAAACACAGTATAAATTCCTATAGAAAGTTATAAAGCAGAAAAACAAGGTATCTTTTGTGGAGTAAAGAATGATTATGGAGGAAAAACACCATTAATTGTCACAGAAATAATTGTGCCATTCAGCAGAATGGTAGCTCTAAGGAAGGCAGCAGCAATACTCAACATACAGCCATTCTTCTGGAATGAGTCCCACCAATCTGAAGCTGGAGTCAACGGTGGCGACAGTGAGGAGATTACAGAAAAGTAAGAAAGTTGAGGGAGGGATTCAGGAGAAACATGGCTGTTGGAATTAGACACCTAAGATCTAAACTAAGTGGGATTAGTAATGATAAAAGGATAAATGGTTGATTTCTCCCATCACCACTTTGCCTGGAAATATAGAAAAGGAGGAACCCAATGGTATGGTTGAATTCTCTAGAGCTAGTAACAATAAAATGGGCTGCAACAACAACCACACACAAAAAAAATTCCCAGTGAGATTCTTGTTAATAGGGACATTTAGGAAAGGGTGGGATGCTCACTAACCCAGGTTATTGCAGAAAACATCCTGCTTTGACTGAGAAATTGTGGAGGATGCCTAAGGTCACTTCTCACATCTATGGAATTGTAAAGTCTGTTTCCCGTGGTATAGTTTTATCAGATTGTGACTATGTATTTGTGTATGTATTGTGTATGTATATTTGTCTTCCTATTAGCCAATGCTCTGTCAACCCATGGTTGTTTTGAGAATCAAAGAGATAACATGCAGGAGGATGAAATGGGAACAGATTAACACAAGATGTTCACACTGCCTAGTAATCACAGCTTTCTCCCTATTTCCGTCCCTGTCATCAGGCACAGGTATTCTATTAAATAGCTACTCTCAAAACACAATGGAAGCGCTTATTTTAATGTCTGTCTAAACCTGGATATTGATTGGGAGCAAGGTTGGAGATTAGTTGATGAAGCTACATTTTGTGTTTTTTTTCACTAGAAACTGCAACAGGCAGAGACAAAGTTTGCGAATCCCAGTGCATCCCTATCGGGGAACCTGCCCCGATAGTCATGTAGGTTCTTTTCTATTTTCCCTAAGCATCAGCCAGTTTGAGAAATAAAGGGACAGAGTACAAAACAGAGAAATTTTAAAGCTGGGCATCTGGGGGAGACATCACATGTCGGTAGGTTCCATGATGCCCCCCAAGCCACAAAACCAGCAAGTTTTTATTAGAGATTTTCAAAAGGGGAGGGAGTGTGCGAATAGGTGTGGGTCACAGTCATCAAGTACTTTACAAGGTAATAGAATATCACAAGGCAAATGGAGGCAGGGCGAGGTCACAGGACCACAGGACCGGGGCGAAATTAAAATTGTTAATGAAGTTTTGGGCACCATTGTCACTGATAACAACTTTATCAGCAGACAGGGTTTTGAGAGCAACCAGTCTGACCAAAATTTATTAGGCAGGAATTTCCTCTTCCTAGTAAGCCTGGGAGAGCTATAGAAGACTGGGGTCTATTTCACCCCTACAGTCTACAGACCATAAAAGATGGGCATGCCCAGGGGTGCCATCTATAGACCTATACCCGCAGGCACGTATTCTCTTTCCCAGGGATGTTCCTTGCTGAGAAAAAGAATTCAGCGATATTTCTCCCATTTGCTTTTGAAAGAAGAGAAATATGGCTCTGTTCCACCCGGCTCACCAGTGGTCAGAGTTTAAGGTTATCTCTCTGATTCCCTGAACAATTGCTGTTATCCTGTTCTTTTTTCAAGGTGCTCAGATTTCATATTGTTCAAACACACATGCTCTACAGTTTGTGCAGTTAATGCAAGTATCACATGGTCCTGAGGCGACATACATCTTCCTCAGCTGACAGGATTAAGAGATTAAAGACAGGCATAGGAAATCACAAGGGTATTGATTGGGGAAGTGATGTGTCCATGAAATCTTCACAATTTATGTTTAGAGATTGCAGTAAAGACAGGCATAAGAAATTATAAAAAGTATTAATTTGGAGAACAAATAAATGTCCGTGAAATCTTCACAATCCACGTTCTTCTACCATGGCTTCAGCCGGTCTTTCCGTTTGGGGTCCCTGACTTCCCGCAACACATCTCTTGACAGGCAAGCCTCTAAGCTCTCTCTGAAGCCTTCCTCACTTCAGCTCTTGAGATAACACGATTCCCTTCCCCACCCCAGCCAGGTGTCCCATCCATTACCAACCTAGAACAGAAGGAAGCTGGATGTTATAACTTCCCTTCAGGCTGGGGCTGACTACAGAGTGGTTCTCCCTCTTCTCAGTTCTAGAACTCGAGCCTGCTCTGCAGCTTCCATTGGAATAGCTTATGTTTCCCTTTCAGGCCTTCCATGGTGAGGCCCTGCTCATTTGGATGCAGTGCAGCCCACCTACTGCCAACATGATTTTTATTCCATCCTTGATCAATAAGTCACAAGCCTATTTGGCCTTTTCCCAGCAATGAGAGATGCATGGCTTGAGGTCAAAAGGAAAGAAGGCCAAAATAGACAGCCTCTGCCTAGCATTTAACTCCCATATAACGTTCACCTCCTCCACCATGCCCAGGTGTTTTCTTACTCCAAGGCTAGAATCTACATCAAAGGGAGGAAAGACTAGAGAAGAAAAAAAAGAAGAAAGGGTGGGAAGAAGGAATGAAAAGACAGAAGGATGAGAGAGGAGGAAGAGAATGGGAGCAAAGAGGGAAGCAATATGTTGAATTGCTTGAATAAATACAGAAAGGGAGACAAAAGAATTATCATTCTAAGCTGGAAATAGGGTCATATACTCTTATTCTTCCCACTGGCTGGAAGCAGAAGCCACAGCCTAAGCCCTGTCCTAATCCCCTTCACAAGCCCTCCAGCTCCCTCTGCTTGGACACAGCATCCCCAGTGAAGCCCCAATTGTAGATTCATCCTTAGATTCACAGGTTCCCAAATATGGAGACAATAGTTGACTGACTGCTTGCTTGATTGACAAAGAGCTGGCCAGGCATGGTGGCTCACGCCTGTAATCCTAGCACTTTGGGAGGCCAAGGTGGGAGGATCACGAGGTCAAGAGATCAAGACCATCCTGGGCAACACGGTGAAACCCCGTCTGTACTAAAAATAAAAAAATTAGCTGGGTGTGGTGGCACGTGCCTGTAGTCCCAGCTACTCAGGAGGCTGAGGCAGGAGAATCACTTGAACCCAAGAGGCGGAGGTTATAGTGAGCTGAGATCACACCACCGCACTCCAGCCTGGTGATAGAGTGAGACTCTGTCTCAAAAAAAAGAAAAGAAAAGAAAGAAAGAGCTATTAGCTGTTGTCTATTGTTTGCTCCCTATGATCTGGGCTCTATTCCAAGTGTTCTTGCCTCTAGTCGTCCTCATCTCATGTAAAACTTACTATTAGCTTCATTTTCTGATGAAGAAACTGAGGTTAAATAAGTTGCCTCAGGTCATACATCAAGAAAGATGTCATGATTCAGTCCAGAATGGTCTGCAGCTGGGACTCATGCTCCTCACCACCCTGTCCCCTGCCTCCCCATTCACCCAACACTGCCTCCCATAAAGGAAAAGACAGGCAGGTCAAATGCTTATCTCAAACTCCTAATTCTCCTAAGCTACTTCATCCTCCAATGAGAAAAAGTGAACTTTCTCAAAATCAGTGGGGATTTGGGAGATGCAGCTCCCTCATGGAGGTACTTTGGAGCAAAGTAGAGCAGGAGCTTGGATAAATCATAGTACTGGAAAAAAAATGTATCCAAGCTGTTTATTTTACAAATGAAAACCCTAAGGCCCTCAAACCGGAATGAACTCATGAGATAACTTTGCTAAGTGTAGCTAAAACCAGAGCTGTTGAATTGAAGAACCTTAGAAATAGAAGATATCTGATATTCCATCAAGTCCAAGCTACTTGTTTGTATCTCCCTCTATTTTAAAGATGTGTGCAGTAAGAAACTTCAGTATTGGTCTGTCTTTGAATTATAGTACCTACTTTTCTGCAAAATGTGGAAGGAGTTAGTGGCAGATGTCCTGGCCAATTTTAGAGAGGTATTAGTGTCTACTGCAGAATAGATGGTGACCAGAATAATGATCAGGCCAAGTGAGGAGGTCTGCATATATGGTGTCTGTATATAGTAATCAATCAATAAAGAGATGTTAAAAGCATGAATGAATGAAATTTTAAAAGTAGAAGGAGAAACAACTGAAGACTTTTTATGACGTTCCAAATATGCCATCTTAAAGTCTTCCCTGATGACAAGAAACTTCTATAAGACAAGTTCTGGAAGCTTCTGTGTTAAGGAACTCTTTTGGTAAATAGAGTAAAAAGAACACTTTTGATGTTGGGACAAAAGTATGAGTGGGCTCCAAGGTTTTTATTTGATTTGCAGTTTCATCAGCCTTCACTAGTATGGCAAATTGAAATGGGAGACAGACTTTAATTATCCTAGTGACCTTTAGAAAAGGCCCCAGAGTCTGGTGCTGTAGGTTGCCATCTGAATGGAGCCTCATCAGAGACACCCTCAGGGTTTATGAATTGCTCTGCTTGTTTTATATTTATCCCAAATCACCTGGTACTGTTAGCTATCATTTTATTTATGTCTCCACGAATGAATACTTTTAAGAAATGCTACCTCACAGTATAATATAATGGTCAGATAGAATCTTGGGCTCTAGGGAAAGGCAGCTCTTATTATAATTGTGTCTCTATCACTTAATAACTATAAATAATATCACATTATTTAATCTCTCTGACTTCTGTTGAGAGCTCATCTATAAAATAGGTGGGGATAATAACATTCACTAACTTAACAGGTTCTTAGAGCAAAGAATGAAATATGCAAGTATTTTGCAGAGATCTTGTGTCTAACCTTCAAGAAGTTGCCCATGCAATCCAGAACTGACCCAAGCAACTCGTCTCCCGACCACTAGTGGACAATAATATAATTACTTCATCTCCCTTCCTCATTTTACTTTTACAAAATAAACTTCTCTGGTTGACCATTAAGTTATTTAATCTCCAGGCGCTATCAAGTTGAAGTCTGAATTAAGACTGTTACCCAGCTTTAAAAGACAATTTCAGGCTACAGTGAAGACAAATTACTTGAGAAAAGAGGTTTGATTCAATTTATACATATATTGACTGTCCGTGTGGTCAATGAACAGGGTCTCATTTAAAATTCAATTTGGAGAATTATGGTGCTTCTGAATGAGACGAGAAACGTAAATGAAATGGGCCACAAAGTGGCATTAATCTATTTCATATGGGTTAGACAGAGCTTGGCAAATAAGAGAAGAGTCTCTCTGAGAGGTCTCTGCAGGAATAATCCTGGAGGAAGAGTGAAAATGGGAAAAGAAGAAAGACAGTTTCTCTATATATTCTGACCAGTACTAGGGAGCCCTCTCTGGCAGCTTCCAGAAAGGAGAGGAAGAAGGTATGACTGGAGGGAGGGAGAAGTCAGAGAAGCTCTGTGTTCCCTTTTTCTTAGCTAGACAGGAACCAAAATGATGCAGTTATTCTCAGAGATGCTACATTAGACCACTCACCAAAAGTTGCCTTGGGTCACAGAGAATTCTCCTTTCTATGTATTCATAAGAATTTAATATCTAACTTCAGCCCCTTGTATTTGAAGCTGCTCCTAAAACTCAGCCCTGGCATTTGATCCCTCTCAGGAGGGTCAACTAAAGAAGGACTACTAATGTTATTTTTTTCCCTTTCATGGTACAAAAGGCAACTCACATGCACTGTGGAGTAATAATTAAAGAACCAACTCACTTCTTGCAGAAGCTATGAAGGAAGAAAATATGTTCAGAAAATAGAATTCACACAGGAAAAGGGGAGCAACATTTAAGCATCCATTCTGCACCTGGTTTTCTATATATCATTTCACATAGCACTCATCACAGCCCCTTGACATGAATGTATTATATTCATTTTAAAGATGGGAGAACTGAGTTTCAAACAGGTTAAATAGCTTGGGTCACATAGCTGCTAAGTGGTAAAGTCAGGTTAGGAATTCTAACCTGGCAAACAGTCCTAATTCAAACTCCAATGCCATGGGGTAGTACCTGGGGATAAAATACTTTAACAGCCAACTAACACCCTAGAGGAAGAGCTTGTTTTGCCAAAATGCAACTTGGAAAAGAACATAAAATTATTAGATCATTATTCATGTATGGTCCTTGTTCTTGACAAATCATTCTCTTTACTAAGCAGAAGAATTTCTTCTTCTTCACAAGGTTTTTAGGTTGGTACTAAATGATTATGGCTAGTGAAAAAGTTCTCCTTTCTTCATATACACAGATACACACAGAAAATATAAACATACCCATAAAAGAGTTTAGGAAAGGTAATCAAAAGAAATTTTACATACTCATCTTCATCACCATCATCTTCATTATCATTATCACAGAATAAAGCTTAAATAGGTAAGGAATTTCCTTAACTACCAATTTTAACAAGCTCTTCCTTTACCCTCAGTGGTTTTATAGTATTTGAAACAGAACTCTTAGTCCATTCTGAAAACCAGAAAAAAAAATCCACTCTTCCAAATGCTTGTCTTTAAAGTAGAACCAGACAACAAACTATAAGTTCACTAATGCATATTTTTAGAGCAGACTTTTGAGGCCTTTAATGAATGTATTTATTTATTATCCCCCTCTATTCCTTTCTCCCTTCCTTCTTTCTCCATTCCCTTCGCCCTTCCTTGCTTCTTTCCCTTCCTCCTTTCTCCAGCAAATGTTTACTGAGTGCCTATGATATGTTTAGCACCGAACAAAGCCCTGGGATAAAACTTTCATCCAGGCCTAATGTCCACTGAATGGAGCTGTGTGATTAGTGGAGGAGACAGAAATTAATCAAGTGAACATACAAACCATTGAGCAATGGCAATTGCTGCAGATGTACTAAAGAAGAGGTGCACGGCGCTCTTTGAGAGACTGGCTGCTCAGGGAGGGCAAGGAAAGCTTCCTTGAAGAAGGGATGCTTGAGTTAAGATAAAAAGCCAACTTTTCACAGAGGTTAGGGAACACGTTTCAGGCAGATGGGGCAGCATGTGCAATGGTCCTGTGACAAGGGGAATGTGGCATATTGGAAGGAATGAACAGATGCCAGTGTAGATGAAGGACAAATGCTGAGGGTAACTGTAGCAAGATGAGGTTGTAGAGATGAGTAAGAGCATAAAGGGACATGTATATCATTGTAAGGAGTTTTTCATGAAACCCTCACAAGGGTTATAAGTAAGAGATGACTTGATCAGGTTTGTGTTTTTAAACCTTCATTATTGCCTAAATGTGAAGAATTGATTATGCAGGGCATGTGTTTTGTAGGGGACACAAACAAGTTCACCAGCCCACCTTGAACTCTGAAGTTTTGTTCTCACTAGATTTCTATCACCCCATTTACCTACATGCATCCTGTGGCCACAATTTTTTTTTTTTTTTATCTCTTGGTCCCCACACTAGACATTGCCCTGTTTTCTTTAGTTCTCTAAACACTGTCAACGTAAGGCAGCATGTAGCATGTTTTCTATTGATGCTTAGTGATTACAGAAAAGAGTTTCAGCAGAGTGCAGAGCAGGTAAAAATATATATATTGAATAGGGAATCCTTTCCCCATTTCTTGTTTTTGTCAGGTTTGTCAAAGATCAGATAGTTGTAGCTATGCGGCATCATTTCTGAGGGCTCTGTTCTGTTCCATTGATCTATGTCTCTGTTCTGGCTAGCCATATGTAGAAAGCTGCAACTGGATCCCTTCCTTACACCTTATACAAAAATTAATTCAAGATGGATTAAAGACTTATATGTTAGACCTAAAACCATTAAAATCCTACAAGAAAACCTAGGCAATACCATTCAGGACATAGGCGTGGGCAAGGACTTCATGTCTAAAACACCAAAAGCAATGGCAACAAAAGCCAAAATCGACAAATGGGATCTCATTAAACTAAAGAGCTTCTGCACAGCAAAAGAAACTATCATCAGAGTGAACAGGCAACCTACACAATGGGAGAAAATTTTTGCAACCTACTCATCTGACAAAGGGCTAATATCCAGAATCTACAATGAACTCAAACAAATTTACAAGAAAAAAACAAACAACCCCATCAAAAAGTGGGCAGAGGACATGAACAGACACTTCTCAAAAGAAGACATTTATGCAGCCAAAAAACACATGAAGAAATGCTCCTCATCACTGGCCATCAGAGAAATGCAAATCAAAACCACAGTGAGATACCATCTCACACCAGTTAGAATGGCCATCATTAAAAAATCAGGAAACAACAGGTGCTGGAGAGGATGTGGAGAAATAGGAACACTTTTACACTGTTGGTGGGACTGTAAACTAGTTCAACCATTGTGGAAGTCAGTGTGGCGATTCCTCAGGGATCTCGAACTAGAAATACCATTTGACCCAGCCATCCCATTACTGGGTATATACCCAAAGGACTATAAATCATGCTGCTATAAAGACACATGCACACGTATGTTTATTGTGGCACTATTCACAATAGCAAAGAGTTGGAACCAACCCAAATGTCCAACAACGATAGACTGGATTAAGAAAATGTGGCACATATACACCATGGAATACTATGCAGCCATAAAAAATGATGAGTTCGTGTCCTTTGTAGGGACATGGATGAAACTGGAAACCATCATTCTCAGTAAACTATCGCAAGGACGAAAAACCAAACACCGCATGTTCTCACTCATAGGTGGGAATTGAACAATGAGAACTCATGGACACAGGCAGGGGAACATCACGCTCCGGGGACTGTTGTGGGGTGGGGGGAGGGGGGAGGGACAGCATTAGGAGATACACCTAATGCTAAATGACGAATTAATGGGTGCAGGAAATCAACATGGCACATGGATACATATGTAACAAACCTGCACATTGTGCACATGTACCCTAAAACCCTAAAGTATAAAAAAAAAAAAAAAAAATATATATATATATATTGAACCTTGGATTTTACTCTCTATAAACTCTCTGCATAATTTCTTCCAGGATTATCTCACCGAATTTCTTTTGCCTTCAGCTCCAACTCACTGCTGTCTTGCTACACCTTTTTTCCTACTGTAATCTCATTCCTCTATCTTCTCCAAATCTCAGGATTCCCCAGATCCCTGTATACCTCTTACCAGGCTCAAAGTTGCTGCTTCCATCTAAGTTTCCGCCATATATATCAAGGCAGTGAGGAACAGGACAAGAGACAGAAGACTTTGTTTTTCATATCAAACAAGCCCAGAGAAGGGTTTGTCATAATCAAAGGAGAAGACATCTTTCTAAAAAGAATTCTTTTTCCACGTACCCCAGCAGTTTAAAGTACAGTTGGCTTTTAAAATAGCAATTATTTTCTTTTCTTTACATGTGTCAGAGTCCTTTGCTTCTGTTTTACTTACCTGAATCTATCCAATTATGCCCTATCAACACCAGAATGCAAGATGTATGAGGGATGTTTTATAAAAAATGACTGTGGCAGAACAAAGCCAGAAGAGAAGAAATCAGATGGTCATTTCCAAATTAGGAGAGAGGAGATAGCAAACATGTCCTTAGAAGCAAGTAGACAAAATAGATCTGTGCATGAATTTGGGAATGGAAAAAAACAAACTAGCTGTAGGAAACAACAGCTCCCAAAAGACACTGAGAAGTGATAGCATAAACAATCATAGAGACAGAAAGGAAGACATAAAATAGGGAATGAGAAAATATGAAGGCTCTCAAGATGAGCAGAACAATTTGCCAACATGTATGTCATTTCTCTCATAAATTAACTTCCTTGATGGGCTTAATTGTTTGAACAAATGAGATGGAGCTATTTTCAGAATGATTATTTATTCTAATCACCAATTCCCTTACAGTAAAAGGAATGGCAGAGAAACCAGGCTTTTCCAAGCTTCATCATTTTAGTTAAATATTTACACATTCCAACTGACACTAAAAGTAGTTGCTGCTTCTTGGGCCTCTGAAAGATATGGGCTTAGGGTAATAGAGAGTTTAGGTATCTGCAGGTGGGTATCTCAGAGAAGAAAGCCATCTCTCTGTGCATTGTCTGCTGGCAAAGAGCTGGGTCCTTCTCCTCAAACTTGTTTTACCCATCACCAAGCCCAGAGTCCAATCAAACCTGCTCTCAGGACCCCCGATCAGTTTACCTTTGAATTGTATTGAACTTTTACTTTACTTCTTTTCTAAAATTCTTAATTTAGTACACCATACTGTAATAGAATGAGAAAGATGAAGAAAATATATATTTTATATTTATTTATTCTTTCATTAAGTCCATCTGAGCATAAATCAATTAATTTATTTAGGATTAAGAACTAGGCTTTGGCAAGAGAAGGTTTAGTTTCAACTCCTGACTGTATCACTGCCAAGCTGAATGACTTTATTTAAGCTACTTACTCTCTCCAAACCTCAGCTATTTTTCCTGTAAGATGGGGACAGTACTAGTTTCTATCTCATAAGGCTGTTATGATAATTAAATAAGTTAAAACTTTAAAACACTTCAAATTGTAGCTGTCACATAATAAACCTCAAAGGTATCAGTTATTGTTATAGTATTACTTCTTATTATTATGAGATATAGATGAAGTGATGTACTTTAAGCACAGTAATTCTTCCAGATATGTTTGTCTTCTTGTTGGTTCCTTCAAAAGTAGACTGAGACAAGGATTTGAGTGCAAGAAATTTGTGCGGGAAGTGCAGAGATAACCTTCAAGGACACCAGAAAGTGATATGAGGAGGGAAGGCAGTAAATACAAGCTGAGTTAAATCAGCAACCATGCTGGGTGGCTGAAGCTATTCTGTAGGGAATTTCCAGGAAATGATGGTGTATCACTTAAAGATGAAAGCAGTTAACATATTTATATGCTCACTAGCTTCAGTAATTAGTTGAGGGCACTAATTACCCAGCATTTCTAGCCTACTGTCCATGGCAGAGTCATTTTCTGGAAAAAGCCCTTAGGCAAAGAGATACATGTACTAGAAGTTGGATAATGTCCAAAGCACAAAACAGACATCTGAAATTAATGATAACTCATGGCATCAAAGACAGCAGCTCTCAGGATACAGCTCTGGAATAAGGCAAGCGACTTTCTTAAGTAACCCTAAAATTTAAGTGGTCTTGGAAATGACCATACCACCAAGTGGTTTCCAGCCAAGCTGTCACTTTGCAGAGTTGATCCAAAAGAGAATTATATCATTTTTTTCAAAAGCATTAAGAGAAGCAATATGGAATATAAGTGTCATTATAATACAGAAGAAATTAAAAAATGGGGGGTACAGAATTTCTGTATTTAAATCTTGACAGTCACATAAGAAATTTATGATTTTTTTTTAAGATGGAGTTCCACTGTTGTTGCTCAGGCTGGAGTGCAATGGCGCAGTCTTGTCTCACTGCAACCTGCACCTCCTAAGTACAAGTGATTCTCCTGCCTCAGATTCCCAAGTAGCTGAGATTACAGGTGCCCACCACACCTGGCTATTATTTTTATTATTTTATTTTTAGTAGAGATGGGATTTCATCATGTTGGTCAAGCTGGTCTTGAACTCCTGACCTCAGGTGATCTATCTGCCTCGGCCTCCCAAAGTGCTGGGATTACAGGCATGAGCCAAGGTGCCTGGCCTAATTTATCACTTCTTAACCAAATTATACAATCTCTTTGGGCCTCTCTTCTTACTTTATTAAATTGGAAATATTTACCATTCATGGTTTTTATATTAAAGTCATTTGAACACATCAAAATGCTTTACAGTAAGGTATTCTTACAATTGTCAGGTCTAGAGACTAACCACTTTTGTGGGCCATTTTTGATGGAAATATTTCTATCAGGTGAAAATACAAATCACCAATAAACTGTATTTGATAAATATTATTGAATTACTTCTCAGAGCTGTAATACTGCAACAGCAATGCTCTCCAGGCTAATGTGATACATCACACTATTTGCTTTTATTCTTTCTTTTCCCTCATGGCCCCTTCTTATTGCCATTAGTTTCTATGGCAACTAAGCTCATTAAAACAGTAACCCAAGTTAACACCTAATACTAACCAAATAAGTGCCAGCTAGCTTGAGGAGGTGCACCAACTGAAATAAGCTTGTGACTGCTATTTTTCTTGCTGCTCAGAGGAATTTTTCACTTAATTTCAGATTTTTTGCTGTATTTAAATAGTTGAGATTGCCAACAATCTGATCATTTTATAAAAAGTAGTGTTCTACTATACACTGACTGTGGTATTAAGGAAGATGGGGCAGAATGGGAGTGCTTAGACATTCCTCTAGAGGTACCGTATTCATTCATTCATTCACTCAATATTTCATCCATTCATTTATTCTTTCAAAAAATAATGCCCACCCCCAATGTAAACCGTAAATATAATAAATACAATAAGGAATAAAACATTTACCTCATCATAAAGAAATAGTCTAGAAATGGAAATAAACATGTACAACTGATTAGAATTTCATCATACTCTACATGAATCATGGTGTTTTAGCAAAATTTGTAAGTGTTATAAGACAGTTACAGGTAAAGTGCTTTGGAGTTTAGCATTCAAAGAGAGGAGAAAAATTCTTTTAGTTTAGGAGATCAAGAATGATTCAAGAAAAGAGTTGAAATAGTAACTCAGTCTTTGAGCTTGGGTAGAATTTGGATTCAGAGAAGGTAGAGAGAAAGGTCATCACAGGCTTAAAATGAACAAAGACATAGGAGCCTTTCCTAAGCGAATGTAGAACACAGAATAATAAGTGATCTGTTTGATTTGAGATAGATGCAAAGGAAGTTGTGGGAAATAATTTTTCTAAAGTAAAAGTGGCCTGAAAGTAGAAGGCATTGAAAACCTAACTAACAGCTTTGGACAATGGGAGACACTGAATGATTGTGAACAGGTATTGGATAAGGTCATGGCTATGTTTGGAGTGTTCTTGTATTAGGTAGAGCAGGGAACAGGCTGGAGTAGCAGAGACCAGTAAATAAGTGTTAGGAACAAGAGAAAAAAGAAATGAAAAAAGAATTATGGCCGACTGAGGAGAAGAAACCTAAATGGTGTCTTCTAAGAAAAAGACAGAAGAAGAAAGAGGAACAGTCTTGGGACCTTGACAAATCAGAGGGCCAATCTGTATCACTCAGCTCCAAAAATCATTTCTTTCTCTTAGAAATGAGGTCATCCATCATGAACTCATTCTGCTTTCTACTTGTCTGTCATCAAAACATTTATCTCAAAGTAATTGCTCCTTAGTCATCTCTCTCCCTAAAGAACAAGTGCATGAATCATAATTTCTATTTTACAGCAAGAAATAAGGAGGCATGAGAAGTTCTGAAATTCACTTATCATTCAAAGTTCAGGTAGGGGCTAAGATAATAACCCAGGATATTAATGAAGAAAAACAGGTCTAAGCAGAAGACAAAAAGTAGCTTATTCAAGTTCTAATAATGTATATGATAAATAATAGGCACCCAATAAGTATATTATAAATTAGTGAATGAATTAATGAGGGAGTGAATAAATTAATCAAAGAAGGCCATGAATCCTTGAATCACTTGACAAGTTATTGAAACAAGTTCTAGATGCGACAGCAAGGTTGTCTCAATCTTTTATGTTCATATTTTTCAGCAATTTTATATGTATAACAATCCTCAATCTGTTCAAGTTGAGTCAAACTTTATTCAACCAAGTCAAAATTATCTGTGTGTTATGATGAGATTTAACATACATTTGAACAACAGCAATGAGCCAACCAATGTGCTAGGCTCCATGGATATAAAGACATATAGAGGGATCTTGACTTCAAGAAGCTTATAATCTGGAGAGAAAAGTTATTAAATAATAATTATAAACTGTGATAGGAGTGAAAGTAGACTTTTTAAAGTTTGCAACATGAGTTCTGTAAAGCATAAAAATTGAATTCTATTTTGATCATTCTTTAATTTCTAACTTTTTTAAAAATCAGAGGATTGGCAATAATAACGTTTGACTATTTCACAGGTTTATTGTAAGGGATTTTCTGAGTTAAAAACTTTACATACCTTAATGTGAGATGCAATTATTATTATTATTTAGACATGTATGACATTATTGCCTCAACATTGCAAATAAGCTAGTAGCAAAGCTTTTCAGATCTAGAAACTGATGAAAGCAGTATCCATTGACCAAAATCTCAAAAAGTTCTCTCCAATTATAGAGTTTGAATGACTAGCTAAGCAGAAAATTCTGTCACCAGAATTTAAACTCACCCCAAAACTTTTCAGGCAGACAATTTTCCCTGAGAAATGATATATAACCAGTCCATTTAAATATGTCAGGCCACATAAGAAATTTAAAAATTCAACCACTTAAAATCAAATTATTTAAAATGGCATATAATACTGCAGTAAGCAGTAGCTCCTTTTTGCCTTGACTCAGATGACAACATTTGAATTCTGATTATATTCAAGGCAAAGAGATGTATTTTTCATACCAACCTTGAATTGCATTCCTACTCTGGCCTGACATGGAAAAATTGTTAGGGTTTATATACAAAAGCTCATCACAAAGAAATGAAATGCTTTTTAAATAAGTTTGCTTCTGGACAGAAAATGAAATTCATATCTTACCTCTGATGAAGGCTGAGCACAGCTTGAGTCTGGGACACCTGCAAGAGACAACAGCGGGAGGTGGATTTAGTTCATGGAATGTTTTCAGTGATACTTCACTTTGTATGCAAGTCTCAAACTGGATTCTTCACAAGGTAAGCTAGTAAACTGGATTACGTATTGCATGGATTTCTAATTCATGCTATTAAAAGATAAAAGTGAAGTAAAATTAAACAGAAAAAGCAACGTCTTGTTTTCTTATTGCAGAACTACACCCACCACAAGCACCATAAATACTGCATCCGTGCCCAATTATTATCCTGGAATTAACATGAAGTTTGGAACCAGGAGAAATCTTGAAAATCACCCACTCCATGATGCCAGTCCTGATGCCTTGTCATTTTTATTTTTTAGATGAAGCAATTGACAATAAGAAAAGTGAAGTTTCTGTCCTAAGAAATGGAAAAGAATATACAGGGTACTGAGCTTCTGCCATGTGCCAGACATATTATCTATGGGTGCTATGTGTCACAGATTAACCTCATAACGCCAGTTCCCCAAGGTCAAGTGGCTATTTCAATGTTTGCTCATCTTTTACATCATTTTGTAGTATAGGGCCTCACACTTAGTAGTTGCTCAATAAATATGTATGGCATGAATTAATAACTGTTTTATTAAAGACAAAGCCACAGAATAAGCCAATGGCAGAGTATAACTTAAGATTCAATTTTCCTGACGCCTAAAAAGCCCTGTCCTTTTTATTGTGTCACAAACTCATCTACAAATTTTCTGGGTGTTTGCTACCAAAGACAAGTCTTTGAGAGCAATGAGCCCCTGTTATATTTACTCCTGGGTAAATACACACAAAAAAGGTGCCTGTTTTATTTCAAGTTAAAACTTATTTTCCAGAGTTTTTGGTAATATCTGGTAATTGTTTGCTGCTCTATGTGTCTTTTAAAATAAATGTCATTAATAGCCATTACTAAAATGTCAAAAAATAATAGATGTAGGTGTGGATGTGGGGAAAAGGGAATGCTTATACACTGCTGATGGAAATGTGAATTAGTATAACCTCTATGGAAAACAGCATGGAGATTCCTTAAAGAGTTAAATTAGATTTACCATTCTATCCAGGAATCCCACTACTGGGCATCTTCCCGAAGGAAAAGAAGACATTATATTAAAAAGACACTTGCACATATATATTTGTAGCAGCACAATTCACAATTACGAAGATGTGAAACCAGGCTGGGTGCAGTGGCTCATGCCTGTAATCCCAGCACTTTGTGAGGCCGAGGCGGGTGGATCACCTGAGGTCAGGTGTTCAAGACCAGCCTGACCAACATGGAGAAACCCCATCTGCTACAAAAACAAAAATTATCCAGGCATGGGGGCACATGCCTGTAACCCCAGCTACTCAAGAGGCTGAGGCAGGATAGTCACTCAAACCTGGGAGGCGGAGGTTGCAGTGAGCCGAGATCACATCACTGCCCTCCAGCCTGGGCAACAAGAGCGAAATTTTGTTTCAAAAAATTAAAAAAAAAAAAAGATGTGAAACCAAACTAAGCACCATTGACTAATTAGTGGATAAAGAAAGATATATATATACACATATAGATATATATACGTATATATATCTATAGATACATAAATACACATATAGATATATATACGTATATATATCTATAGATATAGATATATATGTACATATATATGTACATATATATAGATATATGTACATATATATCTATATCTATAGATATATACACCATGGAATAGATATATAGATATATATATGTATATATATCTATAGATATAGATATATATATGTATATATATCTATAGATATAGATATATATGTATATATATCTATAGATATAGATATATATGTATATATATCTATAGATATAGATATATATGTATATATATCTATAGATATAGATATATATGTACATATCTATAGATATATATGTACATATATATCTATATCTATAGATATATACACCATGGAATACTATTCAGCTATAAAACGGAACAAAATATGTATTTTGCAGCAACTTGGATAGAGCTGGAGGCCATTATTCTAAGTGAAGTAAACAGGAGTGGAAAACCAAAAACCGTACATTTTCAATTATGAGTGGAGGCTAAGCTATGAGTTATGCAAAGGTATAAAGAGTGATATAATGGACTTTAGACATTCAGAAGGAGGACGGTGGAAGTGGGGCTGGAGATAAAAAAACTACACATTAAATACAATGTACACTAGTCAGGAGACAGGTGTACTAAAATCTCAGAATTCACCACTATATAATTCATCCATGTAACAAAAAACCACTTGTACCCCAAAAGCTATTGAAATAAATTAAAAAAAAATCAGTGAAAAATAGAAATACTATTTTTCCACATACACCATCAGAGGACTTGCTATTTGACCACAAGATTATTTAAAAGGAATTTGGGGCTATAAATTCATTAAGCCTTGTGCTCTTCTAATTAAACAACTTCAAACTTAAAAAATAAAAATATAAAATAAATGTCATTTGGAGCTATGCTTTCTAAACAGTTTGACCAAGGTAAAGGTTAGAATTATAAACAATCCAGTCCAAGCAGCATGCCCATAGTGGTTTAGAAAATTAAACAATAGGGGGGTGGAGCCAAGATGGCCAAATAGGAACAGCTCCAGTCTAGAGCTCCCAGCGTGAACGACGCAGAAGACATATGATTTCTGCATTTCCAACTGAGGTACCGGGTTCATCTCACTGGGGATTATCAGACTGTGGGTGCAGGACAGTGGGTGCAGTGCACCAAGCGTGAGCCAAAGCAGGGCAAGGCATCGCCTCACCCGGGAAGTGCAAGGGGTCAGGGAATTCCCCTTCCTAGCCAAGGAAAGGGGTGACAGATGGCACCTGGAAAATCAGGTCACTCCCACCCTAATACTGTGCTTTTCCAACGATCTGAGCAAATGGCATACCAGGAGATTGTATCCCTCACCCAGCTCAGAGGGTCCTACACCCACGGAGCCTCGCTCACTGCTAGCACAGTACTCTGAGATCAAACTACAAGGCAGCAGCGAGGCTGGGGGAGGGGTGCCTGCCATTGTCCAGGCTTGAGTAGGTAAACAAAGCAGCCAGGAAGCTTGAACTGGGTGCAGCCCACCACAGCTCAAGGAGGCCTGCCTGCCTCTGTAGACTCCACCTCTGCGGGCAGGGCATAGCCAAACAAATGGCAGTGGAAACCTCTGCAGACTTAAATGTCCCTGTCTGACAGCTTTGAAGAGAGTAGTGGTTCTCCCAGCATGCAGCTTGAGATCTGAGAAAAGACAGACTGCCTCCTCAAGTGGGTCCCTGGCCCTTGAGTAGCCTCACTGGGAGGCAACCCCCAGTAGGGGCAGACTGACACCTCACAGGGCTGGGTTCTCCTCTGAGATAAAACTTCCAGAGGAACGATCAGGCAGCAACATTTGCTGTTCACCAATATCTGCTGCTCTGCAGACTCCGCTGCTGATACCCCGGCAAACAGGGACTGGAGTGGACCTCCAGCAAACTCCAACAGACCTGCAGCTGAGGGTCCTGACTGTTAGAAAGAAAACTAATAAACAGAAAGGACATCCACACCAAAACCCCATCTGTACTTCACCATCATCAAAGATCAAAGGTAGATAAAACCACAAAGATGGGGAAAAAACAGAGGAGAAAAACTGAAAATTCTAAAAATCAGAGCACCTCTCCTCCTCCAAATGAACGCAGCTCCTCACCAGCAACAGAACAAAGCTGGATGAAGAATGACTTTGACGAGTTGAGAGAAGGTTTCAGACATCAAACCACTCCGAGCTACAGGAGGAAATTCGAAACCGTGGCAAAGAAGTTAAAAACATGGAAAAAAGATTAGACGAATGGCTAACTAGAATAATCAATGCAGAGAAGTCCTTAAAAGACCTGATGGAGCTGAAAACCATGGCACGAGAACTACATGATGAATGCACAAGCCTCAGTAGCCAATTCGATCAACTGGAAGAAAGGGTATCAGTGATGGAAGATCAAATGAATGAAATGAAGTGAGAAGAGAAGTTCAGAGAAAAAAGAATGAAAAAAAAAGAACAAAGCCTCCAAGAAATATGGGACTATGTGAAAAGACCAAATCTACATCTGATTGGTGAACCTCAAAGGGACGGGGAGAATGGAACCAAGTTGGAAAACACTCTGCAGGATATTATCCAGGAGAATTTCCCCAATCTAGCAAGGCAGGCCAACATTCAGATTCAGGAAATACAGAGAATGCCATAAAGATACTCCTCAAGAAGAGCAACTCCAAGACACATAATTGTCAGATTCACCAAAGTTGAAATGAAGGAAAAAATGTTAAGGGCAGCCAGAGAGAAAGGTTAGGTTACCCACAAAGAGAAGCCCATCAGACTAACAGCTGATCTCTCGGCAGAAACTCTACAAGCCAGAAGACAGTGGGGGCCAATATTCAACATTCTTAAAGAAAAGAATTTTCAACCCAGAATTTCATATCCAGCCAAACTAAGCTTCATAAGTGAAGGAGAAATAAAATAATTTACAGACAAGCAAATGCTGAGAGATTTTGTCACCACCAGGCCTGCCCTACAAGAAGAGCTCCTGAAGGAAGCACTAAACATGGAAAGGAACAAGTACCAGCCACTGCAAAAATATGCCAAATTGTAAAGAGCATAGAGGCTAGGAAGAAACTTCATCAACTAACGAGCAAAATAACCAGCTAACATCATAATGACAGGATCAAATTCACACATAACAATACTAAACTTGAAAGTAAATGGGCTAAATGCTCCAATTAAAAGACAGAGACTGGCAAATTGGATAAAGAGTCAAGACCCATCAGTGTGCTGTATTCAGGAAACCCACCTCATGTGCAGAGACACAAATAGGCTCAAAATAAAGGGATGGAGGAAGATCTACCAAGCAAATGGAAAACAAAAAAAGGCAGGGGTTGCAATCCTGGTCTCTAATAAAACAGACTGTAAACCAACAAAGATCAAAAGAGACAAAGAAGGCCATTACATAATGGTAAAGGGATTAATTCAATAAGAAGAGCTAATTACCCTAAATATATATGCACCCAATACAAGCACCCAGACTCATAAAGCCAGGCCTTAGAGACCTACAAAGAGAATTAGACTCCTACGTAATAATAATGGGAGACTTTAACACCCCACTGTCAACATTAGACAGATCAACGAGACAGAAACTTAACAAGGATACCCAGGAATTGAAGTTAGCTCTGCACCAAGCAGACCTAATAGACATCTACAGAACTCTCCCCCCTAAATCAACAGAATATACATTCTTTTCAGCACCACCCACACCTATTCCAAAATTGACCACATAGTTGGAAGTAAAGCACTCCTCAGCAAATGTAAAGTAACAGAAATGATAACAAACTGTCTCTCAGACCACAATGCAATCAAACTAGAACTCAGGATTAAGAAACTCACTCAAAACCACTCAACTACATGGAAACTGAACAACCTGCTCCTGAATGACTAATGGGTACGTAACAAAATGAAGGCAGAAATAAAGATGTTCTTTGAAACCAATGAGAACAAAGACACAACATACCAGAATCTCCGGGACACATTTAAAGCAGTGTGTAGAGGGAAATTTATAGCACTAAATGCCCACAAGAGAAATCAGGAAAGATCTAAACTGGACACCCTAACATCACAATTAAAAGAACTAGAAAAGCAAGAGGAAACACATTCAAAAGCTAGCAGAAGACAAGAAATAACTAAGATCAGAGCAGAACTGAAGGAAATAGAGACACAAAAAACCCTTCAAAAAAATCAATAAATCCAGGAGCTGGTTTTTTGAAAAGAACAACAAAATTGATAAATCGCTAGCAAGCCTAATAAAGAAGAAAAGAGAGAAGGATCAAATAGATGCAATAAAATTGATAAAGGGGATATCACCACCGATCCCACAGAAATACAAACTACCATCAGAGAATACTATAAACACCTCTACGCAAATAAACTAGAAAATCTAGAATAAATGGATAAATTCCTGGACACATACACCCTCACAATACTAACCAGGAAGAAGTTGAATCGCTGAATAGACCAATAACAGGCTCTGAAATTGAGGCAATAATTAATAGCTTACCAACAAAAAAAGTTGAGGACCAGATGGATTCACAGCCAAATTCTACCAGAGGTACAAGGAGGAGCTGGTACCATTCCTTCTGAAACTATTCCAATCAATAGAAAAAGAGGGAATCCTCCCTAACTCATTTTATGAGGCCACCATCATCCTGATACCAAAGCCTGTCAGAGACACAACAAAAAAAGAGAATTTTAGACCAATATCCCTGATGAACATCTATGCAAAAATCCTCCATAAAATACTGGCAAACTGAATCCAGCAGCATATCAAAAAGCTTATCCACCAGGATCAAGTGGGCTTCATCCCTGGGATGCAAGGCTGGTTCAACATAAGCAAATCAATAAACATAAAACAGAACCAACAACAAAAACCACATGATTATCTCAATAGATGCACAAAAGGCCTTTGACAAAATTCAACAACTCTTCATGCTAAAAACTCTCAATAAATTATGTATTGATGGAATGTATCTCAAAATAATAAGAGTTATCTTTGACAAACCCACAGCCAATATCATACTGAATGGGCAAAAACTGGAAGCATTCCCTTTGAAAACTGGCAGGAGACAGGGATGCCCTCTCTCACCACTCCTATTCAACATAGTGTTGGATGTTCTGGCCAGGGCAATCAGGCAGGAGAAGGAAATAAAGGGTATTCAATTAGGAAAAGAGGAAGTCAAATTGTCCCTGTTTGCAGATGACATGATTGTATATCTAGAAAATCCCATCGTCTCAGCCCAAAATCTCCTTAAGCTGGTTAGCAACTTCAGCAAAATCTCAGGATACAAAATCAACGTGCAAAAATCACAAGCATTCTTATACACCAATAACAGACAAACAGAGAGCCAAGTCATGAGTGAACTCCCATTCACAATTGCTTCAAAGAGAATAAAATACCTAGAAATCCAACTTACAAGGGATGTGAAGGACCTCTTCAAGGAGAACTACAAACCACTGCTCAATGAAATAAAAGAGGATACAAACAAATGGAATAATATTCCATGCTCATGGGTAGGAAGAATCAATATTGTGAAAATGGCCATACTGCCCAATGTAATTTATAGATTCAATGCCATCCCCATCAAGCTACCAATGACTTTCTTCACAGAATTGGAGAAAACTACTTTAAAGTTCATATGGAACCAAAAAAGAGCCCTCATTCCCAAGTCAATCCTAAGCCAAAAGAAGAAAGCTGGAGGCATCACGCTGCTTGACTTCCAACTCTACTACAAGGCTACAGTAACCAAAACAGCATGGTACTGGTACCAAAACAGAGATATAGACCAATGGAACAGAACAGAGCCCTCAGAAATAATGCCGCATATCTACAACCATCTGATCTTTGACAAACCTGACAAAAACAAGAAATGGGGAAAGGATTCCCTATTTAATAAATGGTGCTGGGGAAACTGGCTAGCCATATGTAGAAAGCTGAAACTGGATCCCTTCCTTACACCTTATACAAAAATTAATTCAAGATGGATTAAAGACTTACATCTTAGACCTAAAACCATAAAAGCCCTAGAAGAAAACCCAGACAATACCATTCAGGGCATAGGCACGGGCAAGGACTTCATGTCTAAAACACCAAAAGCAATGGCAACAAAAGCCAAAATTGACAAATGGGATCTAATTAAACTAAAGAGCTTCTGCACAGCAAAAGAAACTACCATCAGAGTGAACAGGCAACCTACAGAATGGGAGAAAATTTTTGCAAACTACTCATCTGACAAAGGGCTAATATCCAGAATCTACAATGCACACCAACAAATTTACAAGAGAAAAACAAACAACCCCATCAAATAGTGGGTGAAGGATATGAACAGATACTTCTCAAAAGAAGACATTTATGCAGCCAAAAAACACATGATAAAATGATCATCATCACTGGCCATCAGAGAAATGCAAATCAAAACCACAATGAGATACCATCTCACACCAGTTAGAATGATGATCATTAAAAAGTCAGGAAACAACAGGTGCTGGAGAGGATGTGGAGAAATAGGAACACTTTTACACTGTTGGTGGGACTGTAAACTAGTTCAACCATTGTGGAAGTCAGTGTGGTGATTCCTCAGGGATCTAGAACTAGAAATACCATTTGACCCAGCCATACCATTACTGGGTATATACCCAAAGGATTATAAATCATGCTGCTATAAAGACACATGCACACGTATGTTTATTGCGGCACTATTCACAATAGCAAAGACTTGGAACCAATCCAAATGTCCATAAATGATAGACTGGATTAAGAAAATGTGGCACATATACACCATGGAATACTATGCAGCCATAAAAAATGATGAGTTCGTGTCCTTTGTAGGGACATGGATGAAGCTGGAAATCTTTATTCTCAGCAAACTATTGCAAGGACAAAAAGCAAACACCACATGTTCTCACTCATAGGTGGGAATTGAACAATGAGAACACATGGACACAGGAAAGGAAACATCACATACTGGGGCCTGTTGTGGGGTGGGGGCAGGTGGGAGGGATAGAATTAGGAGATATACCTAATGCTAAATGATGAGTTAATGGGTGCAGCACACCAACATGGCACATGTATACATATGTAACAAACCTGCAGGTTGTGCACATGTACCCTAAAACTTTAAGTATAATAATAAAAAAAATTAAACAATAGTCTTAAGAATAAGAAGATTAAATAACCTCTAACATCCCATTTAACTTTAATATTATAAAGCATTATTTATATTAAGATTTTGGAAAAAGGCTGGGCATGGTGGCTCATGCCTGTAATCCTAGCATTTTGGGAGGCCAAAGCAGATGGCTCACTTTAGTACATGAGTTTGAGACCAGCCTGGGCAACATGATAAAACCCCATCTCTATTTAAAAAAAATAGCTAGACATGGTGGCAGGCATCTGTAGTCTCGGCTACTAAGAAGGCTGAGGTGGGAGGATTGGTTGAGCTCATAAGGAGGAGATTGTGGTGAGCTGAGATCACACCACTGCACTCCAGCCTGGGTGACAGAATGAGGCCCTATCTCCAAAAACAAAAAAATTTAATTGAATTTTATTATTTAATTACTTAAATTAGAAATAATGATAATTAATTTAATTTTATTAATTTGTTTAAATAATAAATGATAAAAGCTGGAATTAAATAGCATGTAATATTTACAAAAAAATTTCCATAAATACAATTATTGTGATGACTAAATAATACAAATACTCTACTTAGAATAATGCCTGGCACATAGAGACTATCAAAAAAAAGTTTGCTTTCCTCATTATTATTATTCATCATAGCAATAGTTGCATTTGGAATTTAAAGTTAGTGAACCATAGATAAAGGCATCGTGTGAACTGGATTTGCATTAGGTTTCTCCTTCCACTAGGTGTGTGTAATCTGGAGAAACCTATATAACAATTCTGAGTTGTAGTCTGCTCACCTGGAAAATGAGGACAATAGCCTGCTCATGATTGCGGCAAAAATTTAAAAACATGCTGTCTGAAAAAGCGAACAGTATTAGTGCCTCTTAATAGCAGGGACAAAACAAACGTTGCTCTTTCCATAGTTTTATTATTGTTATTGTTGTTTAGTCACAATATTCACATGAGGGGTTTTGCTATATTCATTTTATTGAAGAGGAAACTGAAGTTTGTAGAGGGAAAAATAACTTGAACATGTTCACCCAGCCTCTTAAGGGGCAGAACTCAGATGATAACTAGATCTACCGATTCGTATTTTTTGTTTTGTTTTGTTTTGTTGAGACAGAGTCTTGCTCTGTTGCCCAGGCTTGAGTGCAGTGGTGCAATCTCGGCTCCCTGCAAGCTCTACCTCCTGGGTTCACGCCATTCTCTTGCTTCACCCTCCCGAGTAGCTGGGACTACAGGCGTCCGCCACCATGCCCAGATAATTTTTTGTATCTTTAGGGGTTTCACTGTGTTAGCCACGATGGTCTCGATCTCCTGACCTCGTGATCCGCCTGCCTCGGCCTCCCAAAGTGCTGGGATTACAGGCGTGAGCCACCGTGCCCGGCCTATAGATCTACTGATTCTTAAGCAGTCCAGTATCCACTTAGGCAACATTTCTTTGCAGAAAATAGTTATTTCCTGCCATGGTTTGTTAGTGAAAGCTTATGGGTCTATGTACAATAGGTTAATAGGTTAATATTTTTATTGGTTTCCACAGGCTAATAGGTTAATATTTTTGTTGGTTTCCAGAGGCACAATGCCTTAAACAAGCACTTTTCATAAGTGCATCTTTTGAAACAAAACTCTTGTGATACTTAGAAAAAAAATGGAGGAGGATGGTGTCTATGTCTCAATTCGAGAAGTGCTTTATATCTTAATCACCTGATTTAGATTCACATGTATATTAGTATATCAAAGGAGTCCCACACAGGGACCTAAAAAAAGGAATCTACTCTATTTAGCTTCGGATTTCCTGAAGTATTTGAACACAGAAGACCTCTTAGGAGCCCGCAGAACCCATTTTGGGAAATACCACCTTCCATGATCTGGGAATTACAGATACATTGGCAAATTGTTGGGAGAGATAATGAAGAACAAGATAGAGTTTTACTTTCCTTTCAAATTCCAGAATGTGTATTGATACCTGATGTATCTGTACATGATTATACTTGAGATTATTAAATACCTTGCTATAACTTTTGAAATACAAAAATGAGAATCAGAGTTAACAGGAAATACTGGACTAATGTCGAAAACTGTAGGTTATTGTCCTAATTTTATAACTAATTGTATCTTTACAGCTGGATTGCCTTGCATTAAAATCCTACCTCTGCATTTAACAGCTACGTGACTTTGGGCAAATCTACGATGTCTACAAGCCTCCACTTACTCATCTGCAAAATAAGGATAGTAATAAATACCTCTCATGATTGCTACCAAGTTGATTGTAAAATGAGGCTGATATCACCTACTTGAGATGGCCATTGTAAGGATGATGATAATGCATGCAATATACCCACCAGAGATGAAGCACGGTAGACATCCAAACATTTTTAGCTGTAAATATGACCACTTTAACACTTCTCATCTGTACTTTTCTTTTTCGGTAAACTAGTTGATTCAACATCTGCCTACTACTCAGTGTTGTTGCCCCCAACCCCATTTTTTCATTCATTGATTGATTCATTAATTCTTTTTTGCTTTTTTGTGTTAACCAGTTGATAACTAACTGTATACTTTGGAAGAAGCACACAGCATAGATGAAAATGGTATACTCCTGGCATTCAAAGAGTACACAATTCAACGAAGATAACAAATGCTACTCCAGATAGACATTGTTTAGGGCCAAAAGAGAGATGTAAGAGGTAGTATGAGAACACAGCAGAAGGGGAAAAATTACTCCTTCCAGAAAGAGACAAAGGGACATTGGGAATGTTTCACAGAAAAATAATCTTTGAAATAGACCTTAGAGGTTGAAGAGGTGCTCACAAGGCAAGAAGTTATATCACTAAAAATTGCTACCATGTATTAGTCCTTAAAATAGGCCAGGAATGTGGAAAGTTGTAAACCCACATTAGTGGCAATCAGGACTGATAGTGATATCCCCACGTTAACCATCTTGGTAAACATATT